>NC_137010.1:33773426-33860926 GCF_032717465.1 Coenobita brevimanus
GTGAGAATGAAGGGGCAAAAGAAGGAGTACGTATAGTTGTGAGTAAAAGATGGAAGAAGAGCATAAGAGAGTATGGATCATTTGGGTCAAGGATTGTGTAGGTAAGACTGAAAGTTGGAATAAAAATGTGGGCGATTGTGTGTGTGTGTATGTGCCAATGCAAGATTGTGCAAGCAGAGTGAGAGAAGAGTTCTGGACAAATGTGGAAGTGTGCATGGAAAAGTTTGGAAGGAATGAGAGTGTTTCTGATCGGTGATATGAATGGTAAAGTTGGGAATATGAAGGTGGATGGAATAGTTGGTGAGTGGGGTGTGCCTGCTGAGATAGATGAGAATGGCAGTGCATTAGTAGACATCTGTGCTGGGAGGGGGTTGGTGATAGCCATTACCCTCTTCAGGCACAAGATGATCCACAGGTATACATGGCGAGTGATGAGAAGGGTGGGTGGTGAACTGAATGAAAGGAAGGCAATGATTGATTATGTATGTGTGGATGAAAGGATGCGAAAATGTGTAATGGATGCAAGAGCATATAGAGGTTGGGGGAGTGGACTTTCTGAGCACTACTTGGTGGTGGCCAGAATCAAAGTCCAATTAGGATGGAGAAATAGAAGAAGGGAGGGACGGGAAGAAGGAGTATTTGTAAGGAGAGTGGAAAGGTTACAAGAGGATGAGAAAAAGGCAGAGTATAAGAGAGAAGTGGAGGAACGATTGGGCAAATATGAATTGGAGCAGATGGGGGACGTGGAAGGTGTGTGCAGGATATTCACAGAAGAAATATGTGCAGCATGTGATGTGGTGTGTGGGATGAAGAGAAGACGGAGGGATGTGCAAGGAACAGTGTGGTGGAATGTAGAGGTGAGACAGGCTGTGGCACAAAAGAAGAAAGCATACAATGAATGGATGAGAAATAGGGGCGTGGAAAAAGTTGAGAGGCGGAAGAGAGAGTTAAATGTAGAAAGAAAGAGAGAGGTGAAAAGATTAGTAAGAGAGAGTAAGAAGAGAGAGGATGAGGAATTTGGAAGGAACTTGAATGTAAAGTAAAGGGACTGTAAGAAAATGTTCTGGAAAGAGGTGAAAAGAGTAAGACAGGGTGGAAGTGAAGTTAGTGGGGGAGTGAAAGATAAAAATGGTAGAGTACTAGTGGAGAAGGGAGTTAAAGTGAGCAGATGGAGAGAACACTTTAAGGAACTGTTGAACACAGAGGATGGAAGTAATGTGAGTATAAGTGGCTGGGGAATGGCTGGGAGGAGGAGGGAGATGAGAAGACAGGAAGAAATCAGTAGGATAGAAGTTATGGAAGCAATGAAGAAAGTTAAATTAGGGAAAGCCCCAGAAATTGATGGAGTGTGTGGTGAAATGCTGAAACATGGGGGAGAGATAGTAGTAGAATGGATGTGGAAAATGTGCAGATTGGCCTGGGAGGAAGGTAGAGTCCCGGAGGATTGGAAGTCAGGTATGATTATTCCCTTGTACAAAGGAAAAGGGGAAAAAGAAGTGTGTGGTAATCATAGGGGCATCTGTATTCTTAGTATAACAGGAAAAGTGTATGGTAGGATACTTATTGACAGAGTTAGAGAAAGAACAGAGGAGTTAGTTGGAGAAGAACAGAGAGGCTTCAGGAAGGGAAGAGGTTGTGTAGATCTGATATTCATTCTTAGAACTTTAGTGGAAAAGTTTCTAGAGAAGGGAAAGAAGTTGTATGCGGCTTTCATGGATTTGGAGAAAGCATATGACAGGGTGGATAGACAAGGATTGTGGAAAGTATTGAGAATATATGGAGTAGATGGGAAGTTGTTGAATGCTGTGAAGAGTATTATGTATGATGGTGCTAAGGCTGCAGTGCGTGTGGATGGAGAACTGAGTGAATTTTTCTCTTTGAAGGTTGGGTTGAAACAGGGATGTGTCATGTCTCCATGGTTGTTCAATCTGTACATGGATGGGGTAATAAAAGAGGTACAAGGTAGGGTAGTGGATGTTGGAGTGGCCCTGGTGAGAGAGGGTAGTGTTTGGAAACTCCCTGTACTGTTGTTTGCAGATGATACTGTGTTGTTAAGTGAAGACGAAGGAGAGCTGCAAGGCTTGGTGGATGAGTTTGGGAGAGTGTGTAAGAAAAGGAATCTAAAGGTGAATGTAGGGAAGAGTAAAGTGATGGTCTTTGAGAGAGGTGAAGTCAGTGAATGTACAGAGAGGCTGGATGGTGAGGACTTGGAAAATGTGAGTACGTTTAAGTACTTGGGTAGTGTGATGAGTAAGGATGGAGGTTTGGAGGGTGAAGTGCTTGAAAGGGTACAGCAGGGAAGAAAGGTTGCTGGTTCCTTGAAGGCAGTGATAAGAAGCAGGGAAGTGAGCATGGAAGTGAAAAAGTTACTACATGACAGTATTGTGATACTGTACCAACTCTAACATATGAAAGTGAAGCTTGGACATTGCTGGAAGGACACAAGTCAAGTGTGAAAGCAGTGGAAATGAATTATTTAAGAGGAGCCTGTGGAGTCACATGGAGAGACAGGCTTACGAATGAGAATATAAAGAAGCGTTGTGGTGTGGATGTGGATGTGATAGGAAGCGTTAGGAGGAATACACTGAGGTAGTTTGGCCATGTGGAGAGGATGGAGGGTGAAAGACTGACGAAGAGAGTGTATGTGAGTGAGGTGGAGGGGGGAAGAGGGAGGGGGAGGCTGAGGATGAGATGGGAGGGATGGGGTGGAGAGGTATATGAGAGGGGGGGGGTGAGTTGGAAGCGGGGCAGTGAAATGGCGGGGGACAGGGCGATGTGGAGGCAATTTGTTTGTGGCCACCCCAAACGGGATTGAGGTGTCTGGCAATAGACTGATATAGACAGATAGATAGATAGATAGATATATGGTCTGTGATGAAATTACATGCAATGTTCATAATACTGCAGTCTTGCTCAGTCACAAACTCATTTATGTCACATTATAAATGAAAGTGATGACATGGTCAGGATACAGTATATTCAACTGTAAATACAATGTGTTCCATTCAAATTAATATGAAATTGATGATACTCTTTTTACCTCACGATCTAGGTCTGAAATGTACAGAACAATGGTGTTCACTGACATGTTTACCTTTAATGGCATTTACTCTGTAGGCTATTAAATTTCTTACATTGTGCTGCCTCCAGCAGTCCTTGTGCACCTTAGTATGGAAACTATTGCTACAGATTGTAGGAATGGAGCACTGTAGAAAGAAGTTAGTTTTATATATATTTACTAATCAACTCTGGCATTCATTTAGAATGCATCTACCTGTACTGTAAAATTTTCATTTTACTCCAAAGAGCAATCACCCACACACAAGCATACCCATATCCAAATAAAAACATACTGTAAATATAAAACCATTATTATTTATCATAGTGTTTTCATGGGTAAAAATTACGGTAAAGTATTTTATATAGAAAAAATGTACAACAGTAACATGTAGTAATGCATATCAAGCTCCTTACCCAAGATAAGCATTGAGACTTTGTACAGACTTTGAGTGGAGCTGAGGATCTCCACTGACGGCCTTGAACACTTCCTCTCGCTGTGGCATTAAGTCATCCCCAGTCACCACACCAACCTGAGGAACCAGCCACATTCAGGTATTGTGGGAAAGTGGTTACACCATATCTTTAAAATTCTCAGATTTAAAGTTTTTAATTATATTTGTGGATTTCCAGCAGGCATTTTTCAATGTGCCTTCAAATACTTTGGTGGTATGATAAACAAGGATATAACTTATGGGATAAAGTGCAAGCAAGAGTACAGCAGGGTAGGAAAGTTGCTGGCACAATGAAGACAGTCACAATGAAGAGTGAGATGACATATTTGCAGTATAACAACATGGCATCCACAAAATAACTGTTACTCAAGTGAATCCAAACGTTATTATAGAAACTGGGTATCTATTCTGACCTAATGTTATTGCTGAAAACGTTATTGTCGGTCGTTAATAGCGTGATCTTACTGGAGATTCCTCTTGAGCACCTTCCCTATGAGCCTCTAACGTCAGGATGGGCACGTCATGCCGGGGGGGTGGGGGTGCGTAGTCTGAGAAAATAGCGGTTTTGGGCCACTCCTTGCATCTGCTTCCATATTGGGGGCTGAACTCGCATATTGAAAGTTTTATGGTTATGCTTTTTGATCACTTGTGTACTATGCGATTCGCACACTGTGGTCATGCGTATTGTGCGAGCCCACACTATATACAGTATATATGCAGTATATATATATATACAGTACAACCCCCTAGTACGCAGCTATATGAGCAGCAGAGGACGTCGCATACTAAGAATTCGCATACTGTGAATACATAAACTTATGGGAAAAATTACATATGGATGGCACCCCCCTTCATGGGCAACCCTTGAGACACCTTTCAGATGTAAGTATTGTACTATACAGGGAAATTATCTAAGACATATTACCTAAGATAAAGTAAACCAACAAGATTATGGCTTTACTAGGTAAATCAACAAAGATATGGCTTAACTAAACCAACAAGAATATGGCTGCTCATGTTCACCCAAGAGGACAACAGGCATGATGGAGGTAAGAAGAGGATCCGAAGCAGGATGAGGCACCTAGCATGCATCTCCTGCATCACCCACCACACCACCCGACACACCACCTTCCTCACCACTTTCGTCACCAGCACGTTCGACACTTTCACTACCTAATGCACTCATTTTGTTCATAAACTTTTCAAAGTCTATTTCTGACACCTCAGACATCGAATCAGCCTCTTGATTCTCCTCAAGATATGGCTCTTCTGATGTTGAGGGGAGTGATTCCCCACTTTGTTCAAGCTGAAGGAAATGGGTGATGAGTGTTTCTGTCTGTTTACTTCCTGGTTGTGCTTGTCAGTGTAGTAGCGGAAGGTTCTGTCCAGCGAAGACATCACCTCCTCCACTCACAACTGAGAGCGTTCGATATCCTTGAGTTCTTCCTTGAATTTATCAAGGACACACAGTACCTTGCTGATCTCCATCATGGTCAAATCTTCACTTTCCATCACCGGTGTTGCTGCCTTTTCTGTTGCTATCTCTTCCTCAAGGTGGGCAGAGCGTAGGCAACTGTTATCGCTTCTTGAGGGGGCAATGTCACGTACTCGGGGTAACCCCGGATTTGGGCCACTCTTCGCTGCCCATCTCACTTACAAGGAGTTCAATTCATGTACTAATAAAGAATACACTAAAAAATAAAAAATAAATAAAAACAAAAATAGGCCCTCGCGTACAGAGGGGACTGCATACTCAGAACTCGCGTACTGTGGGGATGTACTGTATTTATATACTGTATACATATATATATATATATATATATATATATATATATATATATATATATATATATATATATATATATATATCTATCTATTGCCAGACGCCTCAATCCCGTTTGGGGTGGCCACAAACAAATCGCCTCCAAGTCGCCCTGTCCCCCGCCATTTCACTGCCCTGCTCCCAACTCACACCCCCCTCTCTCATATACCTCTCCACCCCATCCCTCCATCTCATCCTCGGTCTCCCCCTCCCTCTTCCACCCTCCACCTCACTCACATACACTCTCTTCGTCAGTCTTTCACCCTCCATCCTCTCCACATGGCCAAACCATATATATAAGTAATCCCTATACTGTACTATCCGGACGCCAACTTTCTGGACACCCCACTTACCAGACATTGTGGCCCTGGACCTTCAGTTCCCCCCCCCCCCCCCCAAAAAAAAAATCCCCCTCCAAGAAAGATTTTTTTCCCTCCCATAATTTGAAATTGCCGTGCAGCGCCGAACAGCTGTTTACACCATGGCCCCTTCATCCCTTCCTTCCTCCCCCCTCCCCCCTCCCCTGTCAGGGTTGCCATTTGGTATTTTTCATTACAAAATGTGGGCCAATTTGGTAATGAAAAATTCATTTGGCAATGAATTAGAATAATGCATTACCAAATGGATTTTTCACATGTATGAGGACACACAGGATGAAGATGGTGGATTGTCTGCTCTCTCCGATTAATTTGCTAGCCTACATAGCGTGAAAATAATCAACATGCTGTTAATTATAAGGAGAGTGATTACATGCATTTCTACCTGTGTATATAATTAGTGAAGAATAAATGCTAGCTTTACGAATTTGGTAATGAAAAGTTAAATTTTTAAATGAAAATTGAGGAGTTTGGTAATGTGGCCATTGTGATCTGGCAACTCTGTTTCCCCATCACCAACACTCCAACAGTTACTGCTTAATTTCGATTGCGAGTGGATGCTTATTGCAGGGGATGCCACAGGTGCTCGTTTTTTTGTGAAATAAACAGTGAAGAAACTGTAATACCTCGCCAGTAGACCACACAAAGAAATTAGAATTAAGAGTGCAAAGGATTAACTGTGGAGTGCAAACTGGCAGTTGAAACTGGCATGAAGCAATTAACAATGTGCAGTGTTAAACAATTATAACTCACAGTGCAAAGAATTACTGTAAGTGCAGCACAACACTGGATTACTGTACATGCTTCAAGAGCATTTTCATCACTGCCAAAGCTTTAAGAAGGCAGCCACAGACATGCTGTAAGTACCCTGGCTGAGGTACAGTCACTTCTAATTCCTCATTCTTTGGTTCCTTTTCATTTATTTCATGTTTATGTCCATTATTGGTGTGAATAGGGTCTTAAATAGGTAAAAATAGGTGCTATGCATGTCCAGTAGGGAGTTATTTAAGTGGCTTTCAAAGTTAGGCTGGGTTAGGGTCCTTAAGTGCCAGGCCAGCAGGAAGGTCCCTACTTTCCGGACGGGACCACTTTCCAGACATGCCTTTGGCTCTATTACATCAGATAGTGGAGGGATTACTGTACAGTATATACATATATATATATATATACACATACACAGTGCTAGGCAGGTGCGCAAACACTTGCGCAATGCGCAATTACGCACCGCTGCACTCCGGTGAATATAGTTTGCGCATTGCGCACCGCACGAGACCATGTGCAATATTGCGCTTTCGCACATGAAAAGAGGCAGGTGCGCAAGCGCAAATTTAGTTGCGCTTGCACAACTTAATTTGCGCGTCTGCACCTGTCCTGTGGATTGCGAACTGCACAATCCAAGGGACACGTGGTCTTGGAAGCTGCCCGTATTTGTGGACAAGGGATGGGGGAGGCTGGGGGGAGGCGAGAGAGATGGAGGGTAGTAGCATTTCTTAAAATGCTTCAACAGAGATAAAGTATTTTAATATTTTTTAAATTATTATTATTAGTAAATAATAATATAAATACATTATTTATTCTGAGCAGCATATGCAATTCCTTACAATAATCATTAAAACATATTATTTAAATCAAATATCCACAGCCTAATAATTTATAAGGGAGTGAATATTTAATTTAAATAATGTTTTAATGACTTTTGTAAGAAATTACATATGCTATTGTATATCTATATTGAATGATTAAATAAAACGTCTTGCGAAAATGCAGATAAAAGTAAAACTGGCAACATGACAGCCTTTGTTTCCCTGTCCCTCTGCTCCACAGCCCGCTCACTCCTCAGTTTGAACTTTCATGAGTGAAAAAGTTACTACATGACAGTGTTGTGATACCACCTCTAATGTATGGATGTGAAGCTTTAACCTTGTTGGAGGGACACAAGTCAAGAGTGAGAGCCGTGGAAATGAGTTATTTGAGAGGAGCATGTGGAGTTATATGGAGGGACAGACTGACAAATGAGGAAGTGCAGGAGCACTGTGGTGTGGATGTGGATGAGACGGAAGGTGTTAGGAGAAATACACTGAGTTGCTTTGGCCATATGGAGAGGATGGAGACCAAGAGACAGACGAGGAGAGTGTATGTGAGGTGGAGGGAGGGCAAAGGGAGGGGGAGGCCAAGGATGAGATGGAGGGATGGAGTGGAGAGGTATATTAACGAGGGGGGTGTACACTGGGAGCAGGGCAGTGAAATGGCAGGGGACAGGGTGACACAGAGGCGATTTGTTTGTGGCCACCACTTGTGGGATTAAGGTGTCTGGCAATAGATACAGGGAGAGAAAAATGGTAGTGTAATTTAGAGGAGACTGACAAATCAGCTTTATATGTGGCAAGGAATTTATTTTTTTTATTTTTTTTTATTTTCATTATTTTTTTTTTAAAGCTGTGTCCCCTTTTCTCAATAAGGGCTAAGGTGTTGCCCATGGGTAGAAGACTTTGGTTTTGGAGCATATAGCACTTTATGATTGGATGCCCTTCCTGATGTCTACCAATGACCCTTGACGCTTGGGTGGATTCAAACCTCTGACCCTTCAGTCAGCTATCTATATCTACATCTATGTATCTATCTATCTATATCTATCTATCTATCTACCTACCTATATATATATATATATATATATATATATATATATATATATCATCTCATGGAGAGTAATGAGGAGGATGGATGGTGAACTTGTTGAACGACAGGCAATGATAGACTACGTGTGCGTGGATGAGCGAATGAGAAGACAAGTGTTGGATGCAAGAGTGTGGAGAGGGTGGGGGAATGGAGTCTCAGACCATCACTTAGTGATGGCCAAGCTAGAGCTGCAAAGAAAGTGGTTGAGGAGACGAAGGGGAAGACAGGAGGAAACAGCTCCTGTGAGAAGAGTGGAGAAATTGCAAGATAGTGAGAAAATGACAGAGTATAAGAGCATAGTGGAAGAAAGATTGGGAAGGTATGAGCTAGAGCAGATGGAAGGGGTGGAAGACGTATGTAATATATTCACGGAAGAGATAGGCGCAGCATGTGAGGTGGTTTGTGGAGTGAGGAGGAGATGCAAGGGTGTGCAAGGGACAGCATGGTGGAATGATGAGGCGAAAAGAGCTGTGGAACAAAAGAAGAAGGCATATAGTGAATGGTTAGCGAGTAGAGGTAGGGGAGAAGATGAGAGAGAGAAGAGAGAGGTATATGTGGGCAGGAGAAGGGAGGTTAAGAGACTGGTGAAGAAGAGTAAGAAGAAAGTGGATGAAGAGTTTGGGAGGAATCTGAGTGTGAAATGGAGGGAGAGTAAGAAATTGTTTTGGAAGGAGGTAAAGAAAGTAAGGCAGTGTGAAAGGGGAAATAGTAGGGGAGTGAAAGATAGGAATAATAGATTGTTGGTGGAGAAGAGAGAGAAACTGAGAAATGGAAGGAGCACTTTGAGGATTTGTTGAATGTAGAGAGTGAGAGCAGTGCGAGTATAAGTGGTTGGGGAATGGCTGGGAGAAGAAGAGATGAGAGGAGGGAGGAAGAGATCAGTAGGGCGGAAGTAGTGGAAGCGATGAAGAATATTAAGTTGGGAAAGGCCCCAGGAATTAATGGAGTGTTTGGTGAAATGCTTAGGTATGGGGGTGAGATTGTTTTGGAGTGGATATGGAAGTTGTGTAGATTGGCTTGGGAAGAGGGAAGGGTTCCAGAGGCCTGGAAACCAGGTATAATAATATTGTTCCTTTATACAAAGGAAAAGGGGAGAGAGAAGTATGTGGTAACCATAGGGGTATTTGCCTTCTTAATGTGACTGGTAAAATATATGGTAGAATACTCATTGATAGGGTTAGGCATATGACAGAGGAGCTAGTTGGAGAAGAACAAGGGGGATTTAGGAAGGGAAAAGGGTGTGTAGATCAGATATTTGTTCTAAGATGTTTAGTGGAGAAGTATCTAGAGAAGGGAAGGAAAGTGTATGCTGCCTTCATGGACTTGGAGAAAGCTTATGACAGAATAGATAGGCATGGTATGTGGAAGGTATTAAGAATATATGGAGTGGAGGGAAAATTGTTGAGTGCTGTGAAGAGTATGTACGAGGGAGCTAGGGCTACGGTGCAAGTGGATGGTGAGCTGAGTGAGTTCTTTGATCTCAATGTGGGACTGAAACAGGGTTGTGTGATGTCTCCATGGCTGCTTAATATATACATGGATGGGGTTGTAAAGGAGGTGCAGGGTAGGGCAGTGGATGTGGGGGTGACTCTAATGAATGAGGGTGAGATTTGGAAGCTTCCAGTGTTGCTGTTTGCTGATGATACAGTACTGTTGAGTGAAGATGACTGGGAGTTGCAAGGTTTGGTGAATGAATTTGGGACAGTGTGTAGGAGGAGGAATCTGAAAGTTAATGTAAACAAAAGTAAAGTTATGGTGTTTGAGAGGAATGAAGTCACAGAGTGTGCAGTGAGGTTAGATGGTAAGGATATGGAGAATGTGAGTGAATTCAAGTACTTGGGTAGTGTGATGAGTAAGGATGGAACTTTGGATGAAGTACGTGAAAGGGTACAGCAGGGAAGGAAGGTTGTTGGTACACTGAAAGCAGTGATGAGAAATAGGGAGGTGAGTATGGAAGTTAAGAAGTCACTGCATGATAGTATTGTGATCCCTACCCTGACGTATGGAAGCGAGGCATGGACCTTGCAAGAGGGGAACAAGTCAAGAGTGAGGGCAGTGGAAATGAGTTACTTGAGAGGAGCATGTGGAGTCACGTGGAGGGACAGGTTGACGAATGAAGTGAAGGAACACTGTGGGGTGGATGTGGATGAGAAGATTAGGAGAAATACACTGAGGTGGCTTGGACATGTGAAGAGAATGGAGAATGAAAGACTGACTAAGAGGGTGTATGTAGGTGAGGTGGAGGGAGGGAGAGGGAGAGGTAGACTGAGGATGAGGTGGAGGGATGGAGTTGAGAAGTATATGAGGGAGGGGGGGTGATCTGGGGGGAGGGTAGTCAAATGGTGGTGACAGAACGACTTGGAGGCATTTTGGCTGCGGCGACCCTTTGCGGGATTAGGGCATCGGGCTATAGATAGACAGATAGATAGATCTCATCAGTCATTTGAGTGTTCACTGCAGGACCGGCCTATCCCAACCAAAGTGGGGAAAATACAGCCAATGTATCTCTACCAAATGGCTTAGGCTGTCTAGTAGAGATTGTATGTAGGGTGAGAAGTGCTTGTAAGTGTATTGTAGTGTTGGAGTGGCTTTGGATGTGTGTGTAGTCTGTGAACCAAGTGTAATCTGCCCGCACGAGCCGACTGGGTGCAAGCATACTTTATAGTATGCAACACTGGTTCAACCATGGCAACCCCGATGTCTGCCAATGCAGTATGTGGCCAGAAGAATGCTCCCAAAGTTTATTACCCTGACGGGGCGCGAACCCTTGTTCTTCAATGTACGAAAATGTACACTTTACCACTGTACCACAGAGGCTCCATAGAGAAAGAGAGAGAGAGAGAGAGAGTAATTGCTGTACTTTCCGGATGCCCACTTTCCAGAATCCCCGCTTACCCGACATTGTGGGCCTGGACCTTCGGAACCCAAAAATGTCCAAAAAAAAGAAAAAGATCCCCCTGAAATCTGAATTTTTTCCCACCTGTAATTTGAACTTGCTGCGTGGCGCCAAACAGCTGTTTATACCATGGCCCCTTCACCCCTTTCTCCCTCTCCCTTCCCCCATCCCCACTCATGGTTGCCATTTGATATTTTTCAGTACCAAATGTGGGTCAATTTGGTACTAAAAAGTTTGTTTGATAGGGAATCAGCAAGATCCATTACCAAACAGATTTTTCACATGTATGAAGATATAGAGAATGGAGATGGTGGACTGTCTGCTTTCTTTGATTAATCTGCTAGCATACATAACGCAAAAATAAATATGCTGCCGATTATAAGGAGAGTGATTATTTCCATTTGTACTTATAATTATTGAAGAATAAATGCTTCCTTAAAGAATCTGCTAGTGAAAACATAAATTTGGTAACAAAAATTGTGGAGTTTGGTAATGTGGCCAAAATCAGATCTGGCAACCCTGTCCCCAGTTACTGCCTAACCTTCGTTCAGGGACGACATCCATCGCAGTGGATGCCACACGTGCACGTTTTTTATGAATAAACAGTGAATAAACTGCAATACCTCGCCACTAGACCTAATGGGAATTTACAGTGTTGTGCAGTGTTAAGAAATTAGAATTTAGAGTGCAAAGGATTAAGTGTGGAGTGCAAAGTGGCAGTTGAAACTGGCGTGATTCAGTTAAGAAGAATGTGCAGTGTTAAACAATTATAACTCACACTGCAAAGAATTAAGTGTAGCACAACACTGGATTACTGAATGTGCTTCAAGAGCATTATCACAACTACCAGAGCCTTAGGAAGTTAGAGGAGATGGCCACAGATGTGGTGTAAGTACAGTACCCTATACACTACTAGGCCTAAGTATTTTCCACATCCACTTCTAATTCCTCATTCTCTGGTTCCTTTTCATTTATTTCATGCTTTATGTCCATTATTGGTGTGAATAGGGTCTTAAATAGGTTTAAATAAGTGCTATGCATGTCCCGTATATATATACAGTAAAATCTCAAATTTCAGCAGTTTATAATTCGATGAATCAAATTTCAATGCATTTTGGAGTGGTCCGCCTACCCTACTTTTGTATGCAAATTCGTGAATTTCGATGCCCTCAGGTCCAGACTTCAACCAAAACAAGCCAAGATAATATGTTTGATGTGAACCAAAATACTAGAAGAGAAGGAAAATTGTATGAAAAAGTATGAACTTAACCTAATATCGTATGTAACATGTGCTCTCAGGTCCAGACTCCAACCAAAACAAGCAAAGATAATATTTTTGATGCGAACCAAAACGCTAGAAGTGAAGGAAAATTATAAGAAAAAGTATGAGCCTAACCATATGTGGACATGCATTTCACTGCAATTTAGTTGTATGTATTTTCTTTGCATTTTCGCTGCAACTTACCTGTTTCAAAATGACAAGCAACAGTGGTTCTTTGGGTAGCAGTGGTGATGTACAAAAACAGCCTGGCACCTCTAAATCTTTGCAGCCAAAGGAGAAATGGCAGTACAGAAAAGGGCAGAAATACTCCAAGTATACACTTGCTGACAGTATGGCAATTCAATGCAGAACTACAGTTACTTAACCACAATTATAGTTCATAAAGTTTACAGGGGGTGTGAGCAAAAAATCATGATTTTAGGTAGTTAGGTTTGGAGGGCCAGACCCAAACTAATTTTTCCCATAAGAAGTTCAGTTTAAATTTAGATGTTTTGAATTTAGATGCGGTTTTTGAGTACATATGTCCATCGAAATCTGAGATTTTACTGTGTATATCTATCTATCTATCTATCTATCTATTGCCAGACGCCTCAATCCCGTTTGGGGTGGCCACAAACAAATCGCCTCCAAGTCGCCTTGTCCCCCGCCATTTCACTCCCCTGCTCCCAACTCACACCCCCCTCTCTCATATACCTCTCCACCCCATCTCTCCATCTCATCCTCAGCCTCCCGCTCCCCCTTTCTCCCTCCACCTCACTCACATACACTCTCTTCATCAGTCTTTCACCCTCCATCCTCTCCACATGGCCAAACCACCTCAGTGTGTTCCTCACAACGCTTCCTATCACATCCACATGAACACCACAACGCTCCTTTATATCCTCATTCGTCAGCCTGTCTCTCTATGTGACTCCACAGGCTCCTCTTAAATAACTCATTTCCACGGCTCTCACTCTTGACTTGTGTCCTTCCAACAACGTCCAAGCTTCACTTCCATACGTTAGAGTTGGTATCACAATACTGTCATGTAGTAACTTTTTCACTTCCATGCTCACTTCCCTGTTTCTTATCACTGCTTTCAAAGAACCAGCAACCTTTCTTCCCTGCTGTACAATTTCAAGCACTTCACCCTCCAAACCTCCATCCTTACTCATCACACTACCCAAGTACTTAAACATACTCACATTTTCCAATTCCTCACCATCCAACCTCACTGTACATTCACTGACTTCACCTCTCTCAAAGACCATCACTTTACTCTTCCCTACATTCACCTTTAGATTCCGTTTCCTACACACTCTCTCAAACTCATCTACCAAGCCTTGCAGCTCCCCTTCGTCTTCACTCAACAACACGGTATCATCTGCAAACAACAGTAAAGGGAGTTTCCAAACACTATCCTCTCTCACCAGGGCCACTCCAACATCCACTACCCTACCTTGTACCTCTTTTATTACCCCATCCATGTACAGATTGAACAACCATGGAGACATGACACATCCCTGTTTCAACCCAACTTTCACAGAGAAAAATTCACTTAGTTCACCATCCACACGCACTGCAGCCTTTGCACCATCGTACATACTCTTCACAGCATTCAACAACTTCCCATCTATTCCATATATTCTTAACACTTTCCACAATCCTAGTCTATCCACCCTGTCATATGCTTTCTCCAAATCCATGAAAGCCGCATACAACTTCTTTCCCTTCTCTAGAAACTTTTCCACTAAAGATCTGAGAATGAATATCTGATCTACACAACCTCTTCCCTTCCTAAAGCCTCCCTGTTCTTCTCCAACTAATTTCTCTGTTCTTTCTCTAACTCTGTCAATAAGTATCCTACCATATACTTTTCCTATTATACTAAGAAGACAAATGCCCCTATGATTACCACACACTTCTTTTTCCCCTTTTCCTTTGTACAAGGGAATAATTATACCTGACTTCCAATCCTCCGGGACTCTACCTTCCTCCCAGGCCAATCTGCACATCTTCCACATCCATTCTACTACTATCTCTCCCCCATGCTTCAGCATTTCACCACACACTCCATCAATTCCTGGGGCTTTCCCTGATTTAACTTTCTTCATTGCTTCCACAACTTCCATCCTACTGATTTCTTCCTGTCTTCTCACCTCCCTTCTTCTCCCAGCCATTCCCCAGCCACTTATACTCGCATTACTTCCATCCTCCACGTTCAACAATTCCTTAAAGTGTTCTCTCCATCTGCTCACTTTTTCTCCCTTCTCCACTAGTACTCTACCATTTTTATCTTTCACTCCTCTGCTAACTCCACTTCCACCCTGTCTTACTCTTTTCACCTCTTTCCAGAACATTTTCTTACAGTCCCTCCACTTTACACTCAAATTCCTTCCAAATTCCTCATCCACTCCCTTCTTACTCTCTCTTACTAATCTTTTCACCTCTCTCTTTCTTTCTACATATAACTCTCTCTTCCGCCTCTCAACTTCTTCCACGTCCCTATTTCTCATCCATTCATTGTATGCTTTCTTCTTTTGTGCCACAGCCCGTTTCACCTCTTCAGTCCACCACGCTGTTCCTTGCACCCTCCTCCGTCTTCTCTTCCTTCCACACACCACATCACATGCTGCACATATTTCTTCCGTAAATATTCTACACACACCTTCCACGTCCCCCATCTGCTCCAACTCATATTTGCCCAATCGTTCCTCCACTTCTCTCTTATACTCTGCCTTTTTCTCATCCTCTTGTAACCTTTCCACTCTCCTTGCAACTACTCCTTCCTCTCGTCTTTCCCTTCTTCTATTCCTCCATCTTACTTGAACTTTAACTCTGGCCACCACCAAGTAGTGGTCAGAAAGTCCACTCCCCCAACCTCTATAAACTCTTGCATCCAATATACATCTTCGCATCCTTTCATCCACACACACATAATCAATCATTGTCTTCCTTTCACTCAATTCACCACCCACCCTTCTCATCACTCGCCATGTATACCTGTGGATCATTTTATGCCTGAAGAAGGTATTGGCTATCACCAACCCCCTCCCAGCACAAATGTCCACTAACGCACTCCCATTCTCATCTATCTCAGCAGGCACACCCCACTCACCAACTATTCCATCCACCTTCACATTCCCAACTTTACCATTCATATCACCAATCAAAAACACTCTATCATTCCTTCCAAACTTTTCCATGCACACTTCTACATTTGTCCAGAACTCTTCTCTCACTCTTCTAGCACGATCTTGCGTTGGCACATACACACACACACAATCGCCCACATTTGTATTCCAACTTTCAACTTTACCCACACAATCCTTGATCCAACTGATCCATACTGTCTTATGCTCCTCTTCCATCTTTTACTCACAACTATACTGTACATACTCCTTCCTTTGCCCTCTCATTCTCACCTACTCCTGCACATATACCCCATCCATACTCCCATTCTCTCACACTTTCTCCTCTCCATTTTGTTTCAGTTATTCCACATACATCCACTTTCGCATCCTCAAGCACCTGGACAATCTCTCTCTCTTTCACCTCATCATTTGCTCCCCTTACATTCCACGTTCCAATTGCAATGTCCTTTGTCCGGTCCTTGGTCGTCAACGTTTAGTCAGTCCTTGTCCGAGGCTTATTGTTTGTGTATATATATATATATATATATATATATATATATATATATATATATATGTATATCTATCTATCTATCTATCTATCTATACCTGTATATCTATATCTATCTATCTTATATATATATATATATATATATCTATATCTATCTATCTATCTATATATATATATATATATATATATATACAGTATATATATATATTTGGTGGTAGGTGGGGGCGCTCACCATCCACTCAATGTTGTGCTGCTGTCGGGTGTCTGCCCCTTCCTATCCATCATTCTTTCCTTTCATCCTCTTGTTTCTTTCTTTCATTCATTCTTTCCTTGTCCTTCTGCCTACGGGTGACTTTACACTCTTCCTTCTGTCTTTCTTTCCTTCATTCTTTCCTCTTCCTTCTGCCTGTGGGTGACTCTACACTAGGTGACAGGCCACATGGTTTCCTGTACACCAGGAAACCATTTACCACGCTGGGTGGTAACCATATAACCAAATTTTGGCGCCTGGTGGTTTAGTGAGTAATAATTGCGCTCCAATCAGATTGAGCCGGTGAAGGTTTATATCCAAGGGATGGTTGGGGTTGATTGCTCATGTAATGCCACTCAGGGATGAGTGAGGCTGGTCACTCTCATCTTAAATGTCGGGACCAACTGCCTAACCCCGGGCTCCTACGCTCCTCGTGGGGCAATGTAGGATTGGATGATGGATGGATGGATATATATATATATACTGTATATACACACACACTGTATATATATATATATATATATATATATATATACTGTATATACATACTATCCGATGTAATAGAGCCAAAGGTATGGCCGGAAAGTGGTCCTATCCGAAAAGTGGGCACCTGCCTGCTGGACTGGTACTTAACCCCTTAACCGCGGGGTATCATTTTTGTGACACTTGGGAGCAAGGGATCATACCGCAGGGCGTCACTTTTGTGATTCTGTGTTATTTTGAATTCACCCAGGCTTTGAAGTGGTTGCTTGTATCATCTATCACTACTGCCAGTGTCCAACACTAGTCAGCACTCCTAATCTCATCTGTACTCCCATCCATTGTTGACAACTTAGCCATTTCTCCCCGTTCTTGACTCCCCTCCCTACCTCCCCTCCATTACCCTCTCCTCTCGCCTGCCTGGCCGTGCTACACTAAGTAAATCTTCCCTGGAATTTTCCACTGATTTCATCCATTGAATTAAGCCCTATGCCCTATTCTTATACCAAGTAATATATATAAAAAAAAAAAAAAGGTAAGTGATAGTGCCATACACCTGGAATTGGCTAATTCTAACCTGACAACACCCCACATGCACTCGTTCGCTAATTTTCGCTGTTTATTTCCCCTTGAAATATGCCGTATAATCTATTCTCGTAATAAAAATATATATAAGAAAGGAAGGGAGAAGCCTAACTGATATTTACATTCACCTGGAACTACCTAATTTATTATGTATTGTCTAGATTTCCTGCCAATCATTTCATTGCGTATATATTAGCAGCTGTCACCAAGCAGACTTTGGCAGCATTGCACTCCCCCTAGGCAGGCCACCACACTGTATTCAGTTTACTGTCATCTTTCAAGGTGAAAGCACGTTGGAATAGCGCCTGTCCAATTCCGTCACTTTTTAGCCCCATGCAAAGGGCCCTGTGACCTCTACCCCCTACTGAACCTCGTGTGGAAAGGAGTAAAGAGCTAAGTGACTGTTGTGGAACGTGAACTGGCTAATTTGTCAATGAAAATGACAGACAGTGACTACGATCTTTCTGGTGAGTAAAACAGTGAAAGTGGAAATGTAAATAATGTGTAAATAATGTGCAAACAGCAAGTGAAAGCAATGAATGTAAATATAAGTGAACAGTGGAAAATAGTTTTAAAAGTTACTGCAAGTGACTGTACATAACAGTGTAAATAAAATAGAAATGTAAATAATGTAAATAAAATAGAGAATGTAAATAGAAATGCAAAGGAGTAGTAATATAAGAATATGAGTATATATACTAGCAGTAATGAAAGTGAAAGCTTCACTCTAGCATGTATGAATACTATGAGTTATGAAAGTGAAAGTGACAGATTCACTCTCAACGCTAATATACAGGATGAGAAAGTGAATGCTACGTATTTTACTGAAAGAGAAATTGAATGTCTACAGTGACAATAAACTACTATTACTGAAGGAAACTTATGGATAAAGACTGTAGATATATATAAGTGTTATATAGTAATAGAAATATAAAGTATGAGTGTTTTTATCGATAATAAATGACAGAACACCATCGGCGAACAATGGCAAGTGGGAAGGTCATACGCGCTCGTAATTTTCATTGCTTTCACAGTGTTTTTCAAGAATACTCCCCCAGTATCCCTGCTTGTCGTAAAAGGCGACTAAAAGGGTTGGCGGAGGGTTAGTGCCCCTCCCCGGAAAACAACTAACTACAAAAACAAACAATAAGCCTCGGACAAGGACTGACCAAACGATGACGACCAAGGACCGGACAAAGGACATGGTTATCGGAACTTGGAATGTAAGGGGAGCGAATGATGAGGTGAAAGAGAGAGAGATTGTCCAGGTGCTTGAGGATGCGAAAGTGGATGTATGTGGAATAACTGAAACAAAATGGAGAGGAGAAAGTGTGAGAGAATGGGAGTATGGATGGGGTATATGTGCAGGAGTAGGTGAGAATGAGAGGGCAAAGGAAGGAGTATGTATAGTTGTGAGTAAAAGATGGAAGAAGAGCATAAGACAGTATGGATCAGTTGGGTCAAGGATTGTGTGGGTAAAGTTGAAAGTTGGAATACAAATGTGGGCAATTGTGTGTGTGTATGCGCCAACGCAAGATCGTGCTAGAAGAGTGAGAGAAGAGTTCTGGACAAATGTAGAAGTGTGCATGGAAAAGTTTGGAAGGAATGAGAGAGTGTTTTTGATCGGTGATATGAATGGTAAAGTTGAGAACGTGAAGGTGGAAGGAATAGTTGGTGAGTGGGGTGTGCCTGCTGAGATAAATGAGAATGGGAGTGCGTCACTGGACATTTGTGCTGGGAGGGGGTTGGTGATAGCCAATACCCTCTTCAGGCATAAAATGATCCACAGGTATACATGGCGAGTGATGAGAAGGGTGGGTGGTGAACTGAATGAAAGGAAGGCAATGATTGATTGTGTGTGTGTGGATGAAAGGATGCGAAGATGTGTAATGGATGCAAGAGCTTATAGAGGTTGGGGGAGTGGACTTTCTGACCACTACTTGGTGGTGGCCAGAATTAGGATTCAAGTAAGATGGAGGAATAGAAGAAGGGAAAGACGAGAGGAAGGAGTAGTTGCAAGGAGATTGGAAAGGTTACAAGAGGATGAGAAAAAGGCAGAGTATAAGAGAGAAGTAGAGGAACGATTGGGCAAATATGAATTGGAGCAGATGGGAGATGTGGAAGGTGTGTGTAGGATATTTACAGAAGAAACATGTGCAGCGTGTGATGTGGTGTGTGGAAGGAAGAGAAGACAGAAGGGGGTGCAAGGAACAGCATGGTGGACTGAAGAGGTGAGACAGGCTGTGGCACTAAAGAAGAAAGCACACAATGAATGGATGAGAAATAGGGGCGTGGAAGAAGTTGAGAGGCCTAAGAGAGAGTTATATGTAGAAAGAAAGAGAGAGGTGAAAAGATTAGTAAGAGAGAGTAAGAAGAGAGTGGATGAGGAATTTGGAAGGAATTTGAGTGTAAAGTGGAGGGACTGTAAGAAAATGTTCTGGAAAGAGGTGAAAAGAGTAAGACAGGGTGGAAGTGAAGTTAGCAGGGGAGTGAAAGATAAAAATGGTAGATTACTAGTGGAGAAGGGAGAAAAAGTGAGCAGATGGAGAGAACACTTTAAGGAATTGTTGAACACAGAGGATGGAAGTAATGCAAGTATAAGTGGCTGGGGAATGGCTGGGAGAAGGAGGGAGGTGAGAAGACAGGAAGAAATCAGTAGGATAGAAGTTGTGGAAGCAATGAAGAAAGTTAAATCAGGGAAAGCCCCAGGAATTGATGGAGTGTGTGGTGAAATGCTGAAACATGGGGGAGAGATAGTAGTAGAATGATGTGGAAGATGTGCAGATTGGCCTGGGAGGAAGGTAGAGTCCCGGAGGATTGGAAGTCTGGTATAATTATTCCCTTGTACAAGGGAAAAGGGGAAAAAGAAGTGTGTGGTAATCATAGGGGCATTTGTCTTCTTAGTATAATAGGAAAAGTGTATGGTAGGATACTTATTGACAGAGTTAGAGAAAGAACAGAGAAATTAGTTGGAGAAGAACAGGGAGGCTTTAGGAAGGGAAGAGGTTGTGTAGATCAGATATTCATTCTTAGATCTTTAGTGGAAAAGTTTCTGGAGAAGGGAAAGAAGTTGTATGCGGCTTTCATGGATTTGGAGAAAGCATATGACAGGGTGGATAGACAAGGACTGTGGAAAGTGTTAAGAATATATGGAGTAGATGGGAAGTTGTTGAATGCTGTGAAGAGTATGTACGATGGTGCGAAGGCTGCAGTGCGTGTGGATGGTGAACTAAGTGAATTTTTCTCTCTGAAAGTTGGGTTGAAACAGGGATGTGTCATGTCTCCATGGTTGTTGAATCTGTACATGGATGGGGTAATAAAAGAGGTACAAGGTAGGGTAGTGGATGTTGGAGTGGCCCTGGTGAGAGAGGATAGTGTTTGGAAACTCCCTGTACTGTTGTTTGCAGATGATAATGTGTTGTTGAGTGAAGACGAAGGGGAGCTGCAAGGCTTGGTGGATGAGTTTGGGAGAGTGTGTAAGAAACGGAATCTAAAGGTGAATGTAGGGAAGAGTAAAGTGATGGTCTTTGAGAGAGGTGAAGTCAGTGAATGTACAGCGAGGTTGGATGGTGAGGAATTGGAAAATGTGAGTACGTTTAAGTACTTGGGTAGTGTGATGAGTAAGGATGGAGTTTTGGAGGATGAAGTGCTTGAAAGGGTACAACAGGGAAGAAAGGTTGCTGGTTCTTTGGAAGCAGTGATAAGAAACATGGAAGTGAGCATGGAAGTGAAAAAGTTACTACATGACAGTATTGTGATACCAACTCTAACGCATGGAAGTGAAGCTTGGACGTTGTTGGAGGGACACAAGTCAAGAGTGAGAGCAGTGGAAATGAGTTATTTAAGAGGGGCCTGTGGAGTCACATGAAGAGACAGGCTGACGAATGAGGATATAAAGGAGCATTGTGGTGTGGATGTGGATGTGATAGGAAGCGTTAGGAGGAACACACTGAGGTGGTTTGGCCATGTGGAGAGGATGGAGGGTGAAAGACTGACGAAGGAGTGTATGGGAGTGAGGTGGAGGAGGGAAGAGGGAGGGGGAGGCCAAGGATGAGATGGAGGGATGGGGTGGAGAGGTATATGAGGGAGGGGGGTGTGAGTTGGGAGCAGGGCAGTGAAATGGCGGGGGACAGGGCAACTTGGAGGCGATTTGTTTGTGGCCACCCCAAACGGGATTGAGGCGTCTGGCAATAGATAGATAGATAGATGGATTCCAAACTATTTGAGAATCATAGAATAGTGTTTCTAATGATAATATCAGGCTGTGGTAATCATATGACGGGTTGTCGGGAAGTGTAAAGTGGAGACTTCGTTACCCAACTTCAGAGGTCTCCACAAGTCCTACGGTACTCAACGAGGGCTCAACAAACATCCCAGGAGAAAGCTGAAGGTATGTGCCATAAGCATATGTACTTTTAATATTCTAGGACTAATACCTGATTTTTGTCAAATATTTTTAAAGAGTCTGTCGGAGCGCGAATATGCCCGCGAGACACGCAAGTCAAGCAAAAACAACCCCGTGGTTTAGGGGTTAAGGACTCTAACCCACCCTAACTTTGAAAGCCACCTAAATAACTCCCTACCAGACATGCATAGGACCTATTTAAACCTATTTAAGACCCTATTCACACCAATAGTGGACATAAAGCATGAAATAAATGAAAAGGAACCAAAGAATGAAGAATTAGGAGTGACTGTTCCTCAGCCAGGGTACTTACAGCACGTCTGTGGCCGCCTTCTCTAAGGCTTTGGCAGTGGTGAAAATGCTCTTGAAGCACGTACAGTAATCCAGTGTTATGCTGGACTTACAGTAACTCTTTGCACTGTTAGTTATAACTGTTTAACACTGCACATTGTTAATTGCACTACGCCAGTTTCAACTGCCAGTTTCAACCACCAGTTTGCACTCCACAGTTAATCCTTTGCACTCTCAATTCTAATTTCTTAACACTGCACAACATTGTAAATTCCCATGTGGTCTACTGGCGAGGTATTGCAGTTTATTCACTTTTTAATCACAAAAAACGAGCACGTGTGGCATCCACTGCGAAAAGCATCTACTCGCGATCGAAGTTAGGCAGTAACTGTTGATGACGGGGCAACAGAGTTGCCAGATCACAATGGCCACATTATCAAACTCCTAAATTTTCATTACCAAATTTAACTTTTCATTACCAAATTTGTAAAGCTAGCATTTATTCTTCACTAATTATATATACAAGTGGAAATACATGTAATCACTCTCCTTATAATTAACAGCATATTGATTATTTTCACGCTATGTAGGCTAGCAGATTTATCAGAGAGTGCAGACAATCCACCATCTCTATCCTGTGTATCCTCATACACATGAAAAATCTGTTTGGTAATGCATTAGTCTGATTCATTATGAAACAAATTTTTCATTACCAAATTGGCCCACATTTAGTAATGAAAAATACCAAATGGCAACCCTGACAGGGGAGGGGGGAGGGGGGAGGAAGGAAGGGGTGAAGTGGCTGTGGTGTAAACAGCTGTTTGGCGCCACGTGGCAATGTCAAATTACGGGAGGGGAAAAATTTTGGATGTTTTTTTAATTTTTTTCTTTTTTTGGCCATTTTTGGGTTCTGAAAGTCCAGGCCCAGAATGTCCGGTAAGTGGGGTGTCCGGAAAGTGGGCGTCCGAATAATATAGGGATTACTGTATATGTATATATATATATATATATATATATATATATATATTTGGTCTTATGCCAGGCATCCCCGAAGGGCTAAGGCATTGCCTCTGAGTAGAGGACTTTGGATTGGAGTGTGTAGCATTTTATGACAAGAAGCCGTTCCTGATGTCTATCAATGACCCTCGGGTGGATTCGATCCTCCAACCCTTTGGTTAGAGCGGAAAGCTCTAACCCACTGAGCCACGGCTGCTACATACATATATAGATAGATGGATAGATAGATAGATAGACAGATTGAAAGACAGATAGACAGACAGATATTTCTAATTTACTATTAGCCTAACTGTAAAAAAAAAATCATAAAAAGGCAGAGACTTAATTTACATATGATGTCAAAGAAAGCTGCGATTGAGACTGAAGGTAATGCTAGAATAGGAAGTTTAAGTGATATGGAAGAAGGTTGTGGTGCAGTGCTCAACAATGGTAAGACAGGAAGATGAGGAGGAGGAATGACTGGGAGGGTAAGAGCAGTATGTAAGGAGAATTGCCTGGTGACTTCTTAACTATATGGCTGTCCTGTCAGGAGGTTCTCAAGAAGAAGCAACAGTATCTCAAAGATGACAATGTGATGAGCTTAAACAATGCAAAATAATTCATCATCATTATCAACTTCATCTGATACTTCATTCCCTCCTTCTGATGCACCCTGACAGAGGATGGTGCTGGCAGGCTAGTTTGATTACACTGGCACCTCTCTGTCACTAAGTAGCAGTAGTATTACCGATTTTGTATAGCACTAAAAATGACTGCACTTTTCAAAATCAAACATTAAATCTCTTATTACACAATGGTCTTATCTTATCAGTGGTTGTGGCTGCATCTTGACAATGGTTCTGGTGGGGTGGGGGAGGCCACATTTTAAATCCCCACTCTAATTATCTATTGTTTGATAAGAGTGTCATGGCTACAACACACAGATACTCCTGCCCACCACAACAGTTTGAGCTGAAACACTGTGCAGTACTCATATTGTCACATAATGAATTAGAATTAACATACCATACAAACTTTGTGAGTGAAAATAATGATATGAAAGGAAGTGCGCTCTACAAAAATAAGGAAGGCAATGCGAACACTATACCCTGAAGTGCCTGGAGAGATTTAAGTGATAGATAGACAAACATGCTGATTCACAAAGAAGACAGTGAAGAGGCTGATGAAGTGAATGTCATCAAAAGAAATACTTGAGATGATAAGATCATATGGCATAAATGGAGAGAATGGGGCTTACTATACTGATGAGGTGTATGAAAGAGGGGGATGGAGATTAACTCTTTAGCTGCTATGGATGACTTTGGTATTTATGGGGGGAAAAAAAAACAGATGACCACAAATGACCAGTAATTTTTTATGTTTAACTCTCTCTCTCTCTCAGTGTTCAGATGTTCTCATCTTTTCCAACAAACATGACATCTGTATTAAATTTGCTTCCTTTTAACAGCACACAGTATGAACATGACATGAAAAATTCTGTTATAATGTTCTTAATTCTGGTCTAATTTTGCATTATTAACAATGATTTTTCACTGCCTTCCTTACAGTTGCACAGAAATTAGCTGCAAGAAATTATACTGACATGGTTTCATCAAGAAATTATAATTTTTAAATGTCATGAAATACATTCCATTATTCATGGCAAAACAGCAAATTTTTGGATGACTGTTGAACCAACCATGGCAGTCAAAGTGTTAAATAGAAGGGTCAGTATGGTGGTGTGTCATGGGAGAAGGAGGTTATTAGTAGCAAAAGAAATGGCTCTCCATTTCCCTCACATGATGCAATACAGACAAACATCCCGTGAGAGTGATATGAATGATACTGTTTAGTGACAAAATTGGCCAGTTTTAAATAATGCAAAAAAATCAGAGTGACAGGAATATACATACATACATAACTTTAGATATATATATATATATATATATATATATATATATATATATATACAGTATATGTATTATATAGATAGATAGATACAGTATATACACCAGTGTTGCATACTATAAAAAGTATGCTTGCACCCAGTCGGCTTGCATGGGCTGATTACACTTGGTTCACAGACTACACAGATATCCAAAGCCACTCCAACTCTACAATTACGCTTACAAGCACTTCAAACCCTACATACAATCTCTTCCAGACAGCCTAAGCCACTTGGTAGAGATACATTGGCTGTATCGTCCCCACTTCAGTCGGGATAGGCCGGTCCATCAGTGGACAATCAAACGGCTGATGAGATAAGATGAGATATATATATATATATATATATATATATTTATACATATATAACTCTGAATAATGAGTGAATGGAAGCGTGGCCCACTGGACTGGGCAATTTTGGGCTGTCTGGACACAGCTACTCCTCACCCTGCCCTTGGGTGGGAAAGAAGGTCCAGATGATGATGATGATGATATATATATATATATATATATATATATATATATATATATATATATATATATATATATATGAGGAGTTTGACTGGGACAGGGAAGGTTTGGAGCCAGCAGATCCAGTGTTTGGCCCTTGGCCTTTGATTGATGCTGCTACTGTGAGTGTGGCAATAGGCAGGATGAAGGTGAGGAAGGCAGCAGGTGTGTCTGGGTTGACTGCCGAAATGTTGAAGGCCTCAGGAGATATAGGGGTGAGGTTAGTCACTGACCTGATAAATATGATTATATACGAGAGTGTTGTCCCAGATGACTGGTTGAAAAGTGTAATTGTAAATGTGTATAATGGGAAGGGTGATGCCCTGGAAAGAGGAAATTATAGAGGTATAAAGCTTTTAGATCAGATAATGAAGGTAATGGAGAGAGTCCTAGAAGGTATGATTAGAGGAAGAGTGAATATTGATGAGATGCAGTTTGGGTTTATGCCAGGTAGGGGGACCACTGATGCCATATTCATTGTTCGACAGCTTCAGGAAAAATATATTGGGAAGAAAAGGGAACAGTACTTTGTTTTTGTTGATTTGGAAAAGACCTTTGACAGAGTCCCTAGAGTGGTGGTGAAGTGGGCAATGAGAAAGCTTGGCTTGGAGGAGTGGCTGGTTAGGGTGGTTATGGTTATGTATGTGGGTACTCGCACCCATATAAGAGTGAATGGGGATATGAGAGATGAGTTTTCCGTGAATGCTGGTGTGCATCAGGGGTCAGTTTTGAGTCCCATGTTGTTTATCATGGTATTTGAAGCCCTCTCACGTGACTTCAGAAACAGACTCACGTGGGAGATGCTGTATGCTGATGATTTGGTGTTGATTGCACATAACAAAAGTGAGGCGGAGGAAAGATTTAGGAAGTGGAGATGGTATGGGGCACAAGGGCTGAAGGGTAAATGCAGATAAAACAAAGGTGATGATAGCTAGGGTTGGTGGTGATACTGGCAAAGACGAGGGAGAGTGGCCTTGTGCAGTCTGCCACAAGGGCATGGGAAGTAATTCCATCTTGATCAGTGTTTGTGATAAATGGGTGCAGAAGAGATGTAGTGGTATCAGAGGTAGACTGCAAGATAATGCTGATTTTATGTGTGGCGTGTCAGGGAGAGCAGGTGGAGATTGTCAGGCATGAAAGGATTGAACTTACTGGTGAGTCTCTTGAATGTGTGGAAAAGTTTTGTTATTGGGAGACATGTTGTGTGCTGGAGGTGGGGCTGGAGCTAGCTCTGTGGCTAGGGTGAGAAGTGGTTGGAAGAAGTTCAGGGAGCTGTTACCTCTCGTTACATTGAGAGGACTCTTCCTACGTGCTAAGGGGTCTTTGTATGCAGCATGTGTTAGGAGTGTAATGCTGTATGGTAGTGAGACCTGGGCAGTAAAGAACGAGGATATTCGCAGGCTCAGACGTACAGAAATGACAATGATTAGGTGGATGTGCAGTGCGTCCCTGCGTGCAAGACCTGGGGGGGCTGGGTTTACGATGGAAGAGTTGAGACATATATATATATATATATATATATATATATATATATATACATATATATATATATATATATATATATATATATATATATATATATATATATATATACAGTATATATATATATATATATATATATATATATATATATATATATATATATATATATATATATATATATATATATATATATATATATATATATATATATATATATATATATATATATATATATATATATATATATATATATATATATATATATATATATATATATATATATATATATACATATATATAGTTATATAGTTATATATATATATATATATATATATATATATATATATATATATCTATATATATATCTCTATCTGACCTGATACTTAGCACTCCTAGTCACACTACTAGTACATGAATATAAATCACTAGGATATGTAAAAAGGATAAAATATAACTATGACAATGCTGCAGCAAGAAATTAATCCATTATAACATTGACAGTAAAACAGAAATGTTAACAACTGCCATCCCAGGCCCCATATGCTGGGTGCTTGTGTGTGTGTGTGTGTGTGTGTATTTACCTAGTTGTCATATACAGGAAATGAGCTATGCTCGTGGGGTCCCATCTCTGTTTTTCAATAGGTCAGATTTTGCTTTGAACTCGTTAAAGTTTGGACTGGACAGTCTCTCTGTCCAGGCTATTCCACAGATCTATGCATCTATAAGGAAAACTATATTTCTTGATGTCCTTCAAGCAGCTTGGTTTTTCAGTTTCATTCCGTGCCCTCTTGTTACTCTCCTATCCCATAAAAACAGATATTCTGTCAATTTTATCTATCCCCATCAAGGCCCTGAACACTGCAATCATGTCACCCCTCTCTCTCCTTTCCTCTAAGGAAGGCAGATCCACCTTTTCCAGCATCTTTCTGTACAATAGATCTGCCAAGCTAGGGACCATCTTTGTTGCTGTTTTTTGTATTCTCTCGATCTTGTTTATATCTTTTTTTTTTTGTACGGGGACCACACTACTGCTGCATATTCTAACCTGAGGCAGATCATGGCCACTACCAATTTTTTCATCATCTCATCCATGTAATGGAATGCTACACTCATGTTAGTCCAGAGTTTATACGTCTCTCTAACCATATTGTTAATGTATTTTTCAAGTGACATATTATCCTGGACCAGCACTCCCAAATCTTTCTCTTCTCTTGCTTTTGTGACTGGTTCATTACCCATCAAATAATTCAGTGATGGCCTCTTGGTACTTTTGCCCATTTCCAATATTTTACATTTTTTTGCGTTGAATTCCATTTCCCACATCCGGCTCCAATCATGAATTCTATCCAGGTCCCCCTGCAGCATTTTACAGTCTTCCTCAACTTCTACTATCCTAAAGATCTTTGCATCATCAGCAAACAGACTTGCATAACTATTCATTCTATCTACCGTACTGTTTACTTAAATCAGGAACATTATTGGCGCTAACATCGAGCCCTGTGGGACTCCACTTGTTACTTCCCTCCATCCAGACATCCTGTCCTTTATTATTGTCCTCATTTGCCTGTCTCTCAAAAAGTCCCTCATCCACTCCAGGAGGTTTCCCTTCAGTCCTCCTATGCGCTCCAATTTCCACATTAGTCACTTTTCGGGTACCTTGTCAAAGGCTTTCTCCAAATCTAAATACACACAATCCACCCAAATGTCTCTCTCCCGTAGTATGTCAATTGCTCTTGTGTTAAAGCTCAACAAATTGGAAACACATGACCTTCCATTTCTGAAGCCAGACTGATTTTTAGCCAAATGTTCATCTCCTCCAGATATTTTATCCATGCATCTTTCAGGATTCACTCGCACAATTTTGCGACCATGCTGGTCAGGGACACTGGTTTATAATTCAGGGGTTCTTCCTTGTTTCCTCCCTTATAAACTGGTACCACATTTGCCCTCTTCCATTCCCAAGGCACTTTCCCTTCTTCCAGGGAACACACAATTAAACAGTGAATCTTACCCACCAGTTGTTCTCCACATTCCTTCTGTATCCAATTATAGATTCCATCCGGTCCTGGGGCTTTCCTTACATCCTAAGTTTCCAGTAATTTATACATTTCCTGCACTTCCACTTTTATATCTTTTATCACTACATTTCGAGTCACTCCCACTCCACAAAATCCCTTTCTTTAGTGAAAACCAATTGGAAACATTTGTTCATTATTTCAGCTTGTGTGTGTGTGGGGGGGGATGGAGGGTGTGTTCTAACCTAATTATTCTTGCCCAATTGTATCTTAACAGGAATGAGTCAAGCTCGCACTGTCCCGTCTATTAGATCACTTGTATCATACATATCCTTAAATTTATGAATTGTTTTGGCACACACTATTTCATTTGGTAGTGCATTCCACTGATCAATTGCCCTATTTGGGAAACTGAATTGCCTTACATCTTTATCTATCTGTCTATCTATTTATCTATATCATTTCCTTTCTTCCTTCCTCTTATGTCCTTCTTTCCTTCTTTCTTTCTTTCCTCTTCCTTCTGTCTACAGGTGACTCTACACTGAGTGACAAGTTAAACAGTTTCCAGTACACCAGGAAACCATTAACTAAGCTGGGTGGTAACCATATAACCAAACTATGACACCTGGTGGTTTAGTTGGTAATTAAGGTGCTCCAACCAGACTGAGCCTGTGCCAGATGGTGGGCAGCACAAACAAAGAAGGACCTTGCGCAAGTGCAATGCGCAATCCACAGTTCACTACCATGCGCAAGCGCAAGTGCGCAATCTGACAAATATTTAGCTTGCACAATGTCGCAAAGCGCAGACGCAAACAATTTGCATATCTATCTATCTATTGCCAGACGCCTCAATCCCGTTTGGGGTGGCCACAAACAAATCGCCTCCAAGTCGCCCTGTCCCCTGCCATTTCACTCCCCTGCTCCCAACTCACACCCCCCTCTCTCATATACCTCTCCACCCCATCTCTCCATCTCATCCTCGGCCTCCCCCTCCCTCTTTCCCCCTCCACCTCACTCACATACACTCTCTTCGTCAGTCTTTCACCCTCCATCCTCTCCACATGGCCAAACCACCTCAGTGTGTTCCTCATAACGCTTCCTATCACATCCACATCAACACCACAACGCTCCTTTATATCCTCATTCGTCAGCCTGTCTCTCCATGTGACTCCACAGGCTCCTCTTAAATAACTCATTTCCACGGCTCTCACTCTTGACTTGTGTCCTTCCAACAACGTCCAAGCTTCACTTCCGTACGTTAGAGTTGGTATCACAATACTGTCATGTAGTAACTTTTTCACTTCCATGCTCACTTCCCTGTTTCTTATCACTGCTTCCAAAGAACCAGCAACCTTTCTTCCCTGCTGTACCCTTTCAAGCACTTCACCCTCCAAACCTCCATCCTTACTCATCACACTACCCAAGTACTTAAACGTACTCACATTTTCCAATTCCTCACCATCCAACCTCGCTGTACATTCACTGACTTCACCTCTCTCAAAGACCATCACTTTACTCTTCCCTACATTCACCTTTAGATTCCGTTTCTTACACACTCTCTCAAACTCATCCACCAAGCCTTGCAGCTCCCCTTCATCTTCACTCAACAACACAGTATCATCTGCAAACAACAGTACAGGGAGTTTCCAAACACTATCCTCTCTCACCAGGGCCACTCCAACATCCACTACCCTACCTTGTACCTCTTTTATTACCCCATCCATGTACAGATTGAACAACCATGAACACATCCCTGTTTCAACCCAACTTTCAAAGAGAAAAATTCACTTAGTTCACCATCCACACGCACTGCAGCCTTTGCACCATCGTACATACTCTTCACAGCATTCAACAACTTCCCATCTACTCCATATATTTTTAACACTTTCCACAATCCTAGTCTATCCACCCTGTCATATGCTTTCTCCAAATCCATGAAAGCCGCATACAACTTCTTTCCCTTCTCTAGAAACTTTTCCACTAAAGATCTGAGAATGAATATCTGATCTACACAACCTCTTCCCTTCCTAAAGCCTCCCTGTTCTTCTCCACCTAATTTCTCTGTTCTTTCTCTAACTCTGTCAATAAGTATCCTACCATACACTTTTCCTATTATACTAAGAAGACAAATGCCCCTATGATTACCACACACTTCTTTTTCCCCTTTTCCCTTGTACAAGGGAATAATTATACCTGACTTCCAATCCTCCGGGACTCTACCTTCCTCCCAGGCCAATCTGCACATCTTCCACATCCATTCTACTACTATCTCTCCCCCATGCTTCAGCATTTCACCACACACTCCATCAATTCCTGGGGCTTTCCCTGATTTAACTTTCTTCATTGCTTCCACAACTTCTATCCTACTGATTTCTTCCTGTCTTCTCACCTCCCTTCTTCTCCCAGCCATTCCCCAGCCACTTCTACTCGCATTACTTCCATCCTCCACGTTCAACAATTCCTTAAAGTGTTCTCTCCATCTGCTCACTTTTTCTCCCTTCTCCACTAGTAATCTACCATTTTTATCTTTCACTCCCCTGCTAACTTCACTTCCACCCTGTCTTACTCTTTTCACCTCTTTCCAGAACATTTTCTTACAGTCCCTCCACTTTACACTCAAATTCCTTCCAAATTCCTCATCCACTCTCTTCTTACTCTCTCTTACTAATCTTTTCACCTCTTTCTTTCTTTCTACATATAACTCTCTCTTCCGCCTCTCAACTTCTTCCACGCCCCTATTTCTCATCCATTCATTGTATGCTTTCTTCTTTTGTGCCACAGCCCATTTCACCTCTTCAGTCCACCACGCTGTTCCTTGCACCCCCCTCCGTCTTCTCTTCCTTCCACACACCACATCACATGCTGCACATATTTCTTCTGTAAATATTCTACATACACCTTCCACGTCCCCCATCTGCTCCAATTCATATTTGCCCAATCGTTCCTCCACTTCTCTCTTATACTCTGCCTTTTTCTCATCCTCTTGTAACCTTTCCACTCTCCTTGCAACTACTCCTTCCTCTCGTCTTTCCCTTCTTCTTTTCCTCCATCTTACTTGAACTTTAATTCTGGCCACCACCAAGTAGTTGTCAGAAAGTCCACTCCCCCAACCTCTATAAACTCTTGCATCCAATATACATCTTCGCATCCTTTCATCCACACACACATAATCAATCATTGCCTTCCTTTCACTCAGTTCACCACCCACCCTTCTCATCACTCGCCATGTATACCTGTGGATCATTTTATGCCTGAAGAGGGTATTAGCTATCACCAACCCCCTCCCAGCACAAATGTCCACTAACGCACTCCCATTCTCATCTACCTCAGCAGGCACACCCCACTCACCAACTATTCCATCCACCTTCACATTCCCAACTTTACCATTCATATCACCAATCAAAAACACTCTCTCATTCCTTCCAAACTTTTCCATGCACACTTCTACATTTGTCCAGAACTCTTCTCTCACTCTTCTAGCACGATCTTGCGTTGGCACATACACACACACAATCGCCCACATTTGTATTCCAACTTTCAACTTTACCCACACAATCCTTGATCCAACTGATCCATACTGTCTTATGCTCCTCTTCCATCTTTTACTCACAACTATACTGTACATACTCCTTCCTTTGCCCTCTCATTCTCACCTACTCCTGCACATATACCCCATCCATACTCCCATTCTCTCACACTTTCTCCTCTCCATTTTGTTTCAGTTATTCCACATACATCCACTTTCGCATCCTCAAGCACCTGGACAATCTCTCTCTCTTTCACCTCATCATTTGCTCCCCTTACAGTCCAAGTTCCAATTGCAATGTCCTTTGTCCGGTCCTTGGTCGTCAACGTTTGGTCAGTCCTTGTCCGAGGCTTCTTGTTTGTTTTTTTAGTTAGTTGTTTTCCGGAGAGGGGCACTAACCCTCCGCCAACCCTTTTAGTCGCCTTTTACGAGAAGCAGGGATACTGGGGGAGTATTCTTGAAAAACCCCCCTACCCCCAGGGGGTAGGGGAATTATTGTGGGAATTACTGTACTGTAAAATATTGGAATATTTAAATGAAACCGCATACTTACTTACTTTTATTTAGTATTATTATTTTCTATTATTTGTAATTTGCACAAGTGCGCTGTCTGATATTTAGCTTACGCAATGTCACAACTCTCTAGAGCAAACCATTTGCACATATTTGTGGGAATTACTGTAAAATCTTGAGATATTTAAATAAATTAGCATACTTACTTTTATTTATTATTATTCTATCTATCTATTGCCAGACGCCTTAATCCCGTAAGGGGGGGCCACTGGCTACAAACAAGCAACAAATCGCCTCCATGTCACCCTGTTCCCCGCCATTTCACTGCCCTGCTCACAGCTCACACCCCCCTCTCACATACTTCTCCACTCCATCCCTGCATCTCATCCTTGGCCTCCCCCTCCACCCCCGCACATACACTCTCCTTGTTAGTCTCTCTCTCCATCCTCTCCATATGACCTAACGCTTCCTATCACATCCACATCCACACCACAACGATCCTTCACTTCCTCATTTGTCAATCTGTCTCTCCATCTAACTCCACATGCTCCTCTCAAATAACTCATTTATTTCCACAGCTCTCACTCTTGACTTGTGTTCCTCCAACAGGGTCAAAGTTTCACTTCCATACATTAGAGTTGGTATCACAATACTGTCATTTAGTAACTCTTTCACTAGTGGAAGTTCAAACAGAGAAGTGAGCGGGCTGCGAAGCAGAGGGACAAGGAAACAAAGGCTGTGATGTTGTCAGTTTTACTTTTATTTGCATTTCCGCAAGACATTTTATTTAATAATTCAATATAGATACACACAAGTGCTTCTGGGCCCTTCGGGCCTCTCGCACTTGCTCCTGCGGAGGGCTCTCGCGTTTATGTGCTGTTCTTGTGTAATGTTGTCACTTGGATTTTTTGCAGCTAACCAACTGACTGTGTTATTTGCAGCTTCGGGAATGAAACCCAAGCTTATTTTAGTTCTACCTCTGGGCAAAAAATTCTACGGAGATCCTATGCTGGGCTTCGGGAGCAGCATTTTTTGGTCAAAATGTGATTGTTCATTAAATATGTTCATTAAATATAGTAAAAGTTTTTCAATTGTGATGGGACCAAGTTTTTTCACATCTGAATTTTTTTTTATTTTTGTGCTAATTTTGGTGCGATTTGAATGTGTAGTTTAGGCTGCCCAAAATACACACACACACACACACACACACACACACACACACACACACACACACACACACGCACACACACACACACACACACACACGAACAGCCGGAGAGAGCGGTCGTCCCAGGCATCGCTCCTAACCTTGAGTAGTTTCAGGAATTTTGTCTGTCCTGTCTCCTAGGGTCTTTCTTTAAATTTAAAATAATGAAAGTTAGTAGACTACCAGAAATGTAAAGATTTGTTGGCAATAGTATATATGAATGTTTGTGGCTTATTCGGTAACAGCTGTTTAGGTACTTTACATTAAACATGGCCGAGAATGTAAACAATGAGGGAATGGAATTTCAAGGTTTTGATGCTAATACTAATGTCATGGACCTGGTGAAAACATTAATTATGAGGATTAGTGAACTCGAAAAAAAAGTAGAGAATCTAGTGATAAAGGATGTATCAGGAAATACGGAAACCACCATACAGAGTCTAATCCAGTCCAACGAAACAGCCAATGAAGAGATTAGGAATTTGAAGAGGGAAAATGTTGAACTGAGGAGGAAACTTGAAGAGAGTACTAATAAAATGGAGAAGGTGAGTAATGTATTAGAAGAACATAAGGCAAAGTGGGCACACGTAGAAGAAGAACAGAAAGAAGTGGTCAGCTTAAGAGAGATCATCCAGGAAGAAAGGGAAATGAACAAGAAAGAAATGGAAGAAAATGTAGTGAAAATACTGAAGAAAAAAGAGAAAATAGTGAGAGAAACTGTAGAAAGGAACAGATGTGTGGTAGTATTTGGAAACAGGGAAGAGGAAGAAAAGGTTAGGTTCGCAAGACTCGAGAGAGACACGAACATGGTGAGAGGAATATTAGGCAAGATTGACCCCGAAGAAAACAAGTAGGTAAAAGAAATTGAGGAAGTAAGGAGGATAGGGCCTTATAAGAAAGGGGAAACAAGACCAATGAGAGTCAAGTTTACATCAGAAAGTGTAATAAATGAGATACTTAAAGTGACCTGGAAATTAAGCAAAGAGGCGGGGATGGAAAATATTATAATAAGAAAAGATCTGAATGAAGAAGAAAGAGAAGTTTTAAAATCATTAAAGGAAGAAGTAAAGGAAAAAAATGATAAGAGGACAGAGGAAGAACGTAATACTTATTTTTGGAGAGTATTGGATATGAAAGTAAGGAAATGGTATTTAAGGAAATAGAAGTGAAGGAAACTAGGGGGGATGGTTGTGAAAGATCAGAAGTTGAGGAAGTCGTACGGACAGAGAGTAGGAGAGAAGAGGGTACTAACAATGTCAAAAATAATTTGAAGGTGATATATACTAATGTTGATGGTTTCATATCGACAAGGATCGAAATTAATGATTTCTTGAGAGAACATGAACCTGATGTCATGTGCTTTGTAGAGACCAAATTAAGAGAAGATATTGATGTTCATTTGGGAGATGGTAAATACAAACTGTGGAGAAAAGACAGAAAAGAAAAAAAGGGAGGAGGAGTGATGATAGCAGTGAAGAACAACATAAATGTAGATACTGTGGAAATGGGAGAAGGCAGGGCTGAAGTGATACGAGTATATATGAAATTAGAAACTGGAGAGAATGTTAAGAGAGATATGGCGGTAGTGTATGTTCCCCCAAAGACGAGAGCATGGAAGGATGACGAATACCATGAGATGTTGTCAGATATGGCTAGCTACTTGCAAAAAATAATTGAGAAAAGCAATAATATAATTTTGGTGGGTGACTTTAATTGTAAAGAGGTGAACTGGGAGGAATGGTACTCGGGAGGCGGCGAGGATTCGTGGGGCACTATGTTATTAAATATAATAATGAATAATGTGATGACGCAATGGGTCAAAGAAGAGACACGGTTTCGAGGTGAGGACACACCAGCAAGGTTAGATTTACTGTTCACCAAAGAACCCGATGTAATAGAATCATTGGAATATCTCTGTCCTTTGGGAAAAAGTGATCACGTGGTCATTGAGTTCCAGATGTTAATAGGAAATGTCGAGCCAAGAGACGAGCTTCATAGACAGGGAAGATACAACTTTGGCAAAGCAAATTTTACAGGCTTGAGAAACTTTTTTGAAAATGCGGATTGGAGAAAATTCAGAGAAACAAAGGAGATACAGAGGAAGTGGGATATCTTTCTAGACCTTTATAATTTGGGAGTGGAAAAATTTGTACCAAGAGTAAGAGGGAAAGAAAACAGGAAAAAGGAGTGGTTTAATAGAAGGTGTATGATAGCCAAAAAAGAGAGAGATAAGGCGTGGAACAATTGAAGAAAGAGAGGTAATGACAGAACAAAGGAAGAATATAAAAGAACAAGAAACGAATACACAAGAATATGTAGGGAAGAAGAAAGGAATTTTGAAAAAGGTATAATTGACAAATGCAAGGATGAACCCAAACTGTTTTATAGATTTGTCAATGGCAAACTGAAACAAAAGGAAGGAATCACCAAGCTGAAAGTAGATGGAGAGGTCTTTAAGGATGCGGTAATGCAAGCTGAAATAATGAACAAACGTTTCCAGTCAGTTTTCACTAAAGAAAAGGAGCTTGTGGAAGGGGAGGGAGTGATTAGAAATGTTCCAGTGATGAAAGATATAAATGTGGAGGTGCAGGAAGTGTATAAATTACTGGAAACTCAAGATGTAAGGAAAGCCCCAGGACCTGATGGAATTTCTAATTGGGTACTGAAGGAATGCAGAGAACAACTGGCGGATAAAATTCACAGCTTAATTGTATGCTCACTGGAAGAGGGGAAAGTGCCAAAAGAATGGAAGAGGGCAAATGTGGTACCAATTTACAAGGGAGGAAACAGGGAAGAACCCCTGAATTATAGACCAGTGTCTCTAACCAGCATGGTCGCAAAATTGTGTGAGAGAATCCTGAAAGACAGATGGATAAAATATCTGGAAGAGATGAATATTTTGGCTGAATGTCAGTTTGGATTCAGAAGTGGAAGGTCATGTGTTTCAAACTTGTTGAGCTTTTACTCAAGAGCGATTGATGTGGTACAGGAGAGAGATGGTTGGGTGGATTGTGTGTACTTAGACTTAGAGAAGGCCTTTGACAAGGTACCTCATAAGAGACTAATGTGGAAACTAGAATATATAGGAGGACTAAAGGGGAAACTTCTGGAATGGATGAGAGACTTTTTGAGAGACAGACAAATGAGGACAGTAATAAAGGAAAAGATGTCTGGATGGAGGGAAGTAACAAGTGGAGTCCCTCAAGGCTCAGTGTTGGCGCCAGTAATGTTCCTGATTTACGTAAATGATATGGTAGATGGAGTGAACAGTTATGCGAGTCTGTTTGCTGATGATGTAAAGATCTTGAGGAAGATAGAGGTTGAGGAGGATTGTAAAATACTGCAGGAGGATTTGGATAGGATACACAATTGGAGCCGGACGTGGGAAATGAAATTTAATGTAAAGAAATGTAAAATATTAGAAATGGGTAAAAGTACCAGGAGACCATCACTGAATTATTTTTTGGGTAATGAATTAATCACAAAAAGGAGAGAAGAGAAAGATTTGGGAGTGCTGGTCCAAGATAGTTTGTCACCAGAAAAGCACATTAACAAGATAGTTGGAGAGACTTATAAGCTCTTGACTAACATAAGAGTAGCATTTCATTATATGGATGAGGAAATGATGAAAAAATTGATAGTGGCCATGATCCGCCCCAGGTTAGAATATGCAGCGGTAGTGTGGTGCCCACACAAAAAGAAAGATATAAACAAGATTGAGAGAATACAAAGAACAGCAACCAAGATGGTCCCCAGTCTGACAGACCTGTCATACAGAGAGAGGCTGGAAAAACTGGATTTTCCTTCGTTAGACGAAAGGAGAAAGAGGGGAGACATGATTGCGGTGTTCAGGACCATGGTGGGAGTAGATAAAATTGACAAAGAAGATCTGTTTGTATGGGATAAGAGAGCAACAAGAGGACATGGAATGAAATTGAAAAAGTCAAGCTGATTGAAGGATATCAAGAAATATAGCTTTCCTTACAGAAGTATAGACTTATAGAATAGCCTGGACAAAGAGATCGTCCAGTCTAAAAACTTAAACGAGTTTAAAGTTAAATTCGACTTATTGAGAAACAGCGACGGAAACCCACGAGCATAGTACATTCCGTGTATATCACAATTAGGTATATTCTTAAATATTTGGAACGACTTAGACTAAGAGGTGGTGCATGAGAAAAACATTCATGTGTGTAAAGGTAGACTTGATAAATGTGGATATGGAGACAGGACAACACGAGCATTGCTCAATTCCTGTATACTACAAATAGGTAAATACACACACACACACGGCTACTGCCATGGTATGTTAGAATAGCATGTGTAATTCCTTACAAAAATCATTCAAACATATTATTTAAATCAAATATCCACAACCTAATAAATTATTAGGCTGTGGATATTTGATTTAAATAATATGTTTTAATGATTTTTGTAAGGAATTGCATATGCTGGTCTTAATGAATAATGTGTTTTTAATTTATTATTTAATAATAATAATAATAATCTAGAAAATATTAAAATACATTATCTCTGTTGAAGCATTTAAAAAAATGCTACTACCCTCCATCCCTCCTGCCTTCCCCCAGCAATCCAGAACCCTCGCAACCCACCCAAGCCTCCCCCATCCCTTGTCCAGACATACAGAAAGCTCCAAAGACCACATGTCCCTTGGATTGTGCAGTGCGCAATCCACACGACAGGTGCGCAAGCGCAAATTTAGTTGTGCAAGTGCAACTGAATTTGCGCTTGTGCACCTGCATATTCATGTGCACAAGTGCAATGTTGTGCATGGTCTCGTGCGGTGCGCAATGTGCAAATGATATTCACCGGAGCACAACGGTGCGCAATTGCACTTTGTGTAAGTGTTTGCGCACCTGCCCAGCACTGTGTGTCAGTTTGTATCCAAGGCATGGTTGGGGTTTATTGCTCATGTAGTGCCATTCTCGTCTTAAATGGTCACTCTCATCTTAAATGTCAGGACCAACTTGCCTAGCCCCGGGGTCCTATGCTCCTCATTGGGCAACACAGGATTCAATGATGATGATGATGTTGATGATGATGATATATGAGGCCCTTTGTAATATACCAGGATATCCACCAAAAATTTTAAAAAGAGAAAAACGCGATCAGTTTTGAAACCTTTGAACTGTCCTCTCTCCGTAACTGCTTCAGTTATCTTGACCATTTTTTATTTAGATATAGTTAAAGTATGTACTCCCTTGCAATATCCTTATACTTGTGCTATCTATGAGTATTCATAATGATATTGTACGATGAAGCAAACTGCCCACCACAGTCGGACCAAACCTCTGATAAAATGTTATTTGACTCTTATTAACCACAGACATATGGAATAGAATTTAAAAATACTTCAGCATGATCTCAATGGAGTGCCATATTATGAACTGAAGACAAAGTGGCTATGGCAGTTTAGTATTTGAACTTGATTTTAGCAGTTTAAAGGTTGGATAACTTTGTTTTTTTAAACACCAAAAAACACAAATATCTTGACAAACAGCATGGGAAAAAAAAATAGTAATAAAGACGATAGTAGGTTTAGTAACATAATATGGAATCATTCAAGGTACAGGAATAATTTAGGAAGGGCCCTAAACCCAAAAAAGTTTGACAATAACCAAGGAGACGATATTCTGTTAACAAAAAAAAAAATGACAATGGTAATGTTAAAAAAAAAAAAAAAAAAAAAAAAAAAAAAAAAACTGTATACAACTACTAATGATAGCACTGTTCACGGTGAGAGAGACAGAGAGAGAGAAAATTGTATGGCATCTCACGACTGGCTCTCGTAACCCACACAGTATGCAACTTGGCTTGTGATTGGGCAGCTCCAGAAAATGGCGGGAAGGTACAAGTATCCTAGTCTAATACTAAGATTTCAATTCATTACTGGTGTATGTCCATAAGCCCCATAGTTCAGGGTTATTTGATAAAAATTTCAACTTTTCTGCTAAAGGTATACCAAGCCTTGTTCCTGTCTCCAAATTTGCCACAGCCAGCTATTTTAGTAAATCTCGACTCTCAATACCTTGTTTGTCTATAAGGCCCATAGGTAAGTGTTACTCGTTAGGAAATTTGCCTTAGTATACCATGCCAACTCGCGCGTCGGAATGTCACAGCTCCCACCACGCCTTCAACCCATACGGGTGAAAGTTAGTGTTACCTCACCATATTTTTTACCATATTGCTGGCTGGATTCTGGAACCCACTCACTTCCCCAATACAACGGAATGTTGTGGGAACAATATGGCAGCCTTAGCTTGAATTTGGCCGTGATGGCATATATTCCAATCTATTGCTATGCGCCTCATGTATATATATAAAGAGAGAGAGAGAGAAAGAGAGAGAGAGAGAAAGAGAGAGAGAGAGAGAGAGAGAGAGAGACAAACATCTATATATCTATCTATCTGTATAGTGTGTATATGTACATATACACACATATATATTTATAAGCAGAATACGGAAGGTACAAGAGTGAGTGGGTGTTCAAAATTTTAAGTGAGTAGAAGGCAAGTGAAGAGTCATCAACACAAAGGTATCTGATTACTCACATCACATTTTTTTATTTCATTCTTGCTATGTATTCTTTTACTCAGCTTATGAGAGAGCTTTCAAACTGGAGGGAGTAGATACAGCTTCCATTAATCAATTCAGTGGTAAAGATCTTTCCTACAGTTTATAAAATTCCTCAGGATATTCCATGAATATAACAAATGCTATGTCCTTGGGCTGAAGGGCAGGCATAGTGAAATAACAAGTGATATAATATAAAATTGTGGAATCATGAACTAATCCTCTATAGAATTACCCAGGTCACAGACAACAATAGTCAACAGTAAGAAAAAAGAAAAAAAATGATGGATTCAATTCAAGAGGAAATATTTGAAAATGAAGAAGAAATACTTGTGACCAACGATGAAATATTTGAAAGTTATAACCAAGATGAGCCTGATGAGAGAATAACAGTAACTGATCTGGAAGTAAGTAAAAGACTGTTTTAATGTTTCTTTCTTTTCCTATTTAATTTCCTTGCAATTTACACAATACTTTTTTTTTTCCTGGTCAGGCCTTCCATGTTTCAGGTCAACATCATTCTGTAACATTAACTCTTGGTATTTTGGTGATTACTATATGTAATAATGCAGGCAGTTTCTGGTTAAATAAATAAGTGATTCTCTATTATCATACACACACAAGTGAATGCACAAAAGTTACGTGTATTCTAAAATAAACAGAAATGGGTACAGCACTACAGTACAGAATATAATACACACAATTAAATGGAAAGACCATATATGTACTCAAATTAAATGGAACCTCTGTTATCTGGAATTAATGCAAAAATAAAGGTTTGATGGAAAAAAAAAACAAAAAAAAACTCAGGTATGCAAGTCCAAGCAATCTGCACTTGCCAATGAGGGAGGTTGACAGGCCACCACTTCCAAAACAGGTGCCAACTGATGAACTGAGAAATCATTCAGAACTTTGTTATTTCACATGAACTCTAGTAATGCATGACAAACTATGAAGGGCAGAGTTCTTGAAAACAGCCATCACCCTCCAGTATGCAGTTTGTACGATGTCCTCTACCTGGCACTCATTAAATTCTTAAACTCTACACAAATGTTGGAAAAAGCTGCCACTAATGGTAATGGATCTGGACATGGAGGGGCGCAATTAGTGGATTTCATGATGAAAAAGACATACAGTAAACCCTCGATATAACGAACCCTTTTATGGCGAACTTTGGTCGCTATATCCGGTGGAAGTTCGCTCCCTGGCATGGTAAGTGTACTGTAACATTACTACATTACATTAAATGCACTGTATTTATAAGTACAACTTCATACAGGATGGTATTTACTGTACATGTACTGTATAACTACATAAACCATTGAATTCTCCATGTGAAACTTCATAGAGTATGCTATGGTTGTGCACCTAGGACCGAATGACTCCACAGATATAGCGACCTTCGGTCGGTAATCCCTCTGTTAATAACGACCACCACATACAGCGAACTTTCGGATATAATGACCCACCCCTCCCCCCAATTAGTTCGTTATATCAAGGGTTTACTGTAATGCCAGGCGTATATACATACATACATACGTCATCTAATCCAGTGTTGCCCCATGAGAAGTAAAGGAGACTGGGGCTGGGCAAGATGGTCCTGACATTTAAGATGAGAGTGGCCAGCCTTGCTTATCCCTGAGTGGCATTACGTGAGCAATAAGCCCCAACCACCCCTTGGATATAAACCTGCACTGGCTCAATCTGATTGATGCACCTTAATTATCCATTAAACTACTAGGAACCATGATTTGGTTATATGGTTACCACCCAGCATAGTACAGTAAATGGTTTCCTGGTGTACAGGAAATCATTTGGCTTGGCACTCAGTGTAGAGTCACCTGTAAACAGAAGGAAGAAGAAAGGATGAAGGAGAGAAAGAGAGAAAAGGAAGCAAGGAAAGAAGGAAGGAAGGAAGGAAGAGGGGAAAGGCCAGTCACCTGAGAGCCGCACTACATCACAAGTAAGTGGATGGTAAGCGCTCCCACCTACCACAAATGCCAAGTGTATGATAATCTAAAAGAGCTGGAAGTCTTTTGCACTACCTCAGACACATCTGATAATCTCAATGAATGGCTGCCAAAGAATGATGATGCTCCCGTAGCTATGAACAAATACAATGATGACATCATAGCATCTATAAGGAGCCCAAACAAACAAGTGGAACAACCAAGGAGAGAGTGGAAAAAGGATGAGCCTGAGAAAGATACCAAAAGTTCAGCTAAAGTGTTGCTAAACACATTTAATAACACTGCTCAGCAACAATCCTTCATGATGTTGCAAGACATTATGTATTTGTTCAACATCCATAAGAACATAAAATGCAGGACAAATGTACTTATAATAAAAAAAAATAAAAAAAAAAAGGCCGTAAGAGTTAATCCCATGATGCTGCAGCAAGTGTCTCTGACTGTCCCTGGCCCATCTTAAAAACCTCCAAAGAAAGTCCTGCTTGTGAATGAACCTGCTGTCATTGACTCTATTCCTGATGACATCCCTTGAGGGGCATTATGTGAGCAATAAACCTCAACCACCCCTCAATTTAACCCCTCCGTGGCCGTAGGTCCGGAATTCTACGTGTGCCCCTGGCCAAAGCAGGAACCATTATCTGAAGTTTCAAAAATTATTATTTTTTTCCTTGCCATATTGAAGAGGAAGTTCCATTGCACCCAGCAGTGCAAATTTCAGCTTCCTAGACCCATCCTGTGGCATGCATTCGGACGCAGAAGTTGCGTAAATTTAGGCAGCTGATACCAGTACACGTAGGTATTGCAATGTTGCAACATTGCACTTTTTTTAAAACCAAAAAACGTTGTCAATGGTGCTGAAAGGTGTGAAATAACTAGATATGCGTATTTTGAAGTTTTACAGTACATAATATGAGAGGTTTGAATTTTAAAAATTATCTATCTGTCCATCTATTGCCAGACGCCATTATCCCGTAAGGGGTGGCCGTTTGACTCTGAGTTATTTGTTTTACGGGGAGAGGCACTAACCCTCCACCAACCCACTTGTTGACAGTAGGGGAGCATGTATGGTTTGGTTATATGGTTACCACCCAGCTTTGTAAATGGTTTCTTGGCTTACAGGAAACCATTTGGCTTGTCACTCACTGTAGAGCCACCTGTAAAGGAAAGAAAAGCAATAAGAAGTGACAGGAAAGATGGGAGAAATAGGAAGAGAGGAGGGCAGGCACAGAAAAAGAATGATAAAGGCTAATGAAGAAGTAGGCCGCACTACATGAAGTGAGTGGATGATGGTCGCCACCACCTACCACAATAATGTATTATGAATTTATTTTGCATTTTTTGGTGTTTATTGTGTTGATGGTAGTATCAACTTATTTTTGCAGTCTGGGTGGTGGAGTTTGTTGGAAGAGGCAGGCGAGAGTTTCTGTTTCGGACCTAAATGAGATAAACGTCATCCCTTAAGTATACAGGCCGGACAGCGAGGGTTGAAATGCGTGATGACGTGCCATTCGCACCTCACACAAGCTGATTAGCAGGAAGGGAAGGGAGGCCTTTCCACCCACAAAAACATCACGTGAACAAGGAAAACTTTCCTGTTATGCTTGTAAAAGGCAAAGAATATGTAAAATAATTCAAACCGTATAACAAACCTGAGCAAATAGGTAAAGATACCAAGACAAAAACTTATTTTTCTTTTATTTTCATGTCTTTTTTGTTTATGCCCGTGTTTACTTATAATTGTAAACAGGATGGTTGTGTGTGTTTCACAAGGGAGGAGAAAGATGATATTTTCTGAGTCGAGATAATGGGTATAACTACACTATGTGTGTTTAGGCATGGTCACAAGTGAAAAAATCATACATCCACTCATTATGGCAGCAGGTGGCGAACTGACAAATGAGATGTGAGAGCATGAAGTGAAGGTCAGTCTCATGTCCCAGATGTTCGTTCACTTCCCAAAAGTTTTCACAGTTTTCTACAAGTCGCACTGCATCGAATGATCCAAACCAGTAATCCCTGTACTATCCAGACGCCCACATTCCGGACTCCACACTTACTGGACATTGTGGGCCTGGACCTTCGGAACCCAAAAATGACCAAAAAAAGAAAAAAATCCCCCCAAAATCCAAATTTTTTCCCACCCATAATTTGAAATTGGCGCGCGGCACGGCACGGCGCTGAATACCTGTTGTTTATACACCCCTTCACCCCTTCCTTCCTTCCTCCCCCCTCCCCAGTCAGGGTTGCCATTTGGTATTTTTCATTACAAAATGTGGGCCAATTTGGTATTGAAAAGTTCATTTGGTTGTGAATCAGCATGATCCATTACCAAACAGATTTTTCACATGTATGAAGATATACAGAATGGAGACGGTGGACTGTCTGCTCTCTTTGATTAATCTGCTAGCATACGTAGTGCAAAAATAAACATGCTGCTGATTATAAGAAGAGTGATCATTTCCACTTGTACATATAATTAGTGAAGAATAAATGCTTCCTTTAAGAATTTGGTTATGAAAAGTTAAATTTGGTAATGAAAAATGAGGAGTTTGGTAATGTGGCCGAGCTCAGATCTGGCAACCCTGCCCCCAGTTACCGCCTAACCACCGCCGAGGGTAGATGTTCATCGCAATGGATGCCGCATGTGCTCATTTTTGTGAATAAACAGTGAATAAACTGCAATACCTCGCCACTAGACCACATGGGAATTTACAGTGTTAAGAAATTTGAATTTAGAGTGCAAAGGATTAAGTGTGGAGTGCAAAGTGGCAGTTGAAACTGGTGTGGCGCAATTAAGAACAGAATGTGCAGTGTTAAACAATCATAACTCACAGTGCAAAAAATTAAATGTAGCACAACACTAGATTACTGTACGTGCTTCAAGAGCATTTTCATTACTACCAGAGCCTTAGAGGAGACAGCCACAGTCGTGCTGTAAGTACCCTGTACACTGGTAAGTATTTTCCATACTCACTTCTAATTCTTCATTCTCTAGTTCCTTTTCATTTATTTCATGCTTTATGTCCATTATTGGTGTGAATAGGGTCTTAAATAGGTTTAAATAGGTGCTATGCATGTCCAGTAGGGAGTTATTTAGGTCGCTTTCAAAGTTAGGCTGGGTTAGGGTCCATAAGTACCAGTCCAGCAGGCAGGGGCCCACTTCCCGGACAGGACTACTTTTCGGACATGCCTTTGGCTCTATTACATCGGATAATGGAGGGATTACCGTAAAACAAATCTGAGAAAATAGGCAAAGATACCAAGACAATAATGTATTTTTCTCTTATTATCATGTCTTTTTTGTTTATGTCTGTATTCATTCTCTTAAACAGGGTGGTTGTGTGTGTTTCACAAGGGAGGACAAAGATGCTATTTTCTGTCTGGGTCAAGATAATAGGAGTAGTTGTGCTTGTTTAGGGATGGCCACGAACAAAAAAATTGAAAATCCACTCATCACAGCAGCAGGCTCTGAACTGCTTGATGGGATGTATGGGGGTGTAGTGTAGGTCAGTGTGAAGACGTTCAGAACATTTGTTCACTTCCCAAAAAACTTCCCCGTTTTTATAGGCCGCGCTCAAACGACACCTGCGGCCATTTATCAGCTAAACGTCAATCGACACCAACGGCCACAGAGGGGTTAAGACCCAAAAAAGCCATAGCCTGTTGAGTGCCTAACCCAAAAAAGCATCAGACTACCATTTTTAAGTAATATAAATACCACCCAATATAATAAGGTAAATTGTTTCCTGGGTTAAAGGAAACCCTTTGGCTTGTGACTCTAATGCAGAGTCACCTCTACAGTGTTATGGTAATGAAAAAAACTGGAACAAATGGTATCTGCACTCTGAATCAGAAAATGGTCATCATTACACTAATTCTCATTAATTTTCTCACTAATTATCAGGGTGGATAAGATCCAGAAGTATGAACAGGACAGTAAAAAGGCAGAATGATCAACATTCAGCAGTGCTCAGTGATATTGGCTGCATAGCTATTTACTCATCATTCAAGTCAATGATTTGGGGCTCCTCTTGTGAGGAGAGCATCTACAATACACATTTCTTTGGTGTGTCGTTCATAATTCCTGTAGGACTGAGCTCATTCCATTGATTGCCATATTAAAATAGAAGGGGTGCAACCCAAGCTGTATGAATCTCCATACACAGTTCACTCATTCATTTTCAACAGTTTTCAATTCTTTTGTTCCTTCATACACAGTTCACTCATTCATTTTCAACAGTTTTCAATTCTTTTGTTCCTCATCTAATATAATTACCTGCCTCACATTCACTTGCCACATTCAACTATCATCATCTTGACTTTCCATGCCTCCTCTTAACCTTGAACTTACTCACACATACTTTTTTCACTATCAATGCACTACTTATGTCCATTCTCTCCATATACCATCCAAGAACTCTCTCCTGTGCCCTCTGACCAAAAGACTTCCTACTCCATACTGTATATTTTAGAATTTCTGCTGTTATGAGTCTATATTATAATTACAAATGATAACAGACAGATAGATAAATAGATAGATAGATAGCTCCATGCAAGCCTGGGAAAGGGAAATGATCTTGCAAGTTAACTGAGGGAATGTTGACGACACATAGGGAGCAGCAATGTCAGGGGATGATGTAGGTAGTGTGTCAGCGAGATAGCAGGGGAACAAAGCCTAGTGATATACACACATACTCACACACAGGTTTCTGGAACTTTCCAACCACAGTGTAACACACATGACACGACCCCTGTTTCACCAGAATTTAGGAAGGAGAGCTCAGAAGGAGGCTAACATTTGAACTGACAGGTAGTGGAGAGAGTGAACAAGAAAGAGGGGCTCAACTAGACATACTTATTATATTGTCTCTGTAAGACATACCCTGCTCAACGTAGATTTCTCTGAAGATAATAAATTAAGATCCACTCACTATATTCATCTTTAATTCCTACTACAAGAAATCGAGAGTGACAACTAAACAACAAACCTTCTCTACAAGTAACTACAAAGTCTTTTATGACACTGCCTTTCATACCCTATCAAGCCTAAATATTCCACATACATTCCTTAACAGTCCTGATGTGACTATTGTATTGCTATATTTATCACAGCCCTCTACTTGATTCCAATTCACATCGTCCCTATTTACTTTCTCTTCTTTCATTCTTCCAACTCCTGGGTGCTCTACAGCCTCTCTTCTTCTCATTCCTCTTACCTTAAGCTCAATGCCTGCCTTGTTAGCAGCCTGTCTAAGTGCTGCAGCACAACTGTCTGGGTTGATACCTCCGGCATTGCTCACCACACGGATGCCTGTTCAATCACAGATTCATTAGTACAAAACCATGTGTGAAGTAAATTAATGCTTACAGCTGTGAGGTAAGAAGTAACAGCAGCACACCCTGGGATAATATATACAAAATGAGAGCCAGTAGCAGAAACGCAGCACTGCGTAAATTAAATTTCCTCAGTCATAAAACTATACAAAGTCACATACTATACACACACACACACACACACACACACACACACACACACACACAAAGGTAACTGTAATTATGGTTTGTCATTTTGTCTACTGCAACTACAGGATGTTATTTTTCTGGAAAGATACATTAAAAGTAGACACACTTATAACTACATCATCGTCATCATCTAATCCTGTGTTGCCTCATGAGAAGCATAGGAGCCCGGGGCTAGGCAAGTTGGTCCTGACATTTAAGATGAGAATGACCAGCCTCATTCATCCCTGAGTGGCAACATATGTAATAAGCCCCAACCATCCTTTGGACATTAACCTGCCCAGGCTCAATCCGATTGGAGCACCTTAACCCCTAAAGTACGCAATTCACTCAGCAGGTCTGTCCCTCCAGCCGCAAAACAGGGTTGATTTTTTACTTTCACCAAGGTAAAAATTTTTGTTCCACATTTCAAGAGACTAAATTTACACACCTGAAAATGTATGTTTCAGCCAGATTGACCAAAGAGTTATCGTACAATCGCCCATAAAAGATGCAAAAAAGTTACCGATCCCCCATGGGCAAAAATAGAAAATGTACAGAAAATGCATTATTTATGGTAAATAATTATATATACATAACTAATGTCAGTGTGAAGTGTTCCCTAGAGTTAGTAGGACAAGCTGTCAGTGTGGCATACACCCACAGCAACAAAGCAAGCCAGGCAAAAAGTGGAGGTGGAGTGTATATGGCTGGAGGGGGGAAGAGGATAGAGGGATAGAGGAGAAGGGAGGGGTAGAAGGGAGAGGGGAGAAAGGTTGCTATGCACACACACTGCTGTACGGGGTATGTTGGGGTATGGTTGGTTGGGAGGGGACAATGTGGAGATGTTGCAGTGGGGCTGAGAGAGGAAAAACGACAGTGGTGGTGGGGGGGGGTTCCTTCTCCCCCACCTTAGGGGGGCCAATCACGCCATACCACCCCAGACACTCTAACTCTCATTAGTCTGATCCCATATACGTCACCAAAGGGGCGGAGTTACCCTTCCCCAGTTTTTTGTGTCTTTAGTGATCGTCTGGGATAGGCTGGCGTGTCAAATTACACAAAAGCACGATTGTGTGGCATCGGTCTTGAAGGGTTAATTACCCACCAAACCACCAGGTGCCATAATTTGGTTATATGGTTACCAGTGTAGTAAATGGTTTCCCAGTCTATCTAACTATCTATTGCCAGACGCCATTATCCCGTAAGGGGTGGCCATTTGACTCAGTTATTTGTTTTACAGGGAGGGGCACTAACCCTCCACCAACCCACTTGACATGTAGGAAGCACATATGGTTTGGTTATATGGTTACCACCCAGCATTGCAAATGGTTTCTTGGCTTACAGGAAACCATTTGGCTTGTCACTCAATGTAAAGCCACCTGTAACAGAAAGAAAAGCAATAAGAAGTGACAGAAAAGATGGAAGAAATAGGAAGAGAGGAGGGCAGGCAAAGAAAAAGAATGATAAAGGCTAGGGAAGAAGTAGGCAGCACAAGAAAATACATTTTGAAAAGGAGTGTTCCAGGCATGCATGGGTTAGTTTTGTTCTCTTGATGGTCAGTTTCCAAGGTGCACAGTCTCTTGCAGCATTACTGAAAAGTTCTCTAATTCAGAGGTCCCTTGTATGGACATCACAACATGTTTTTCTTGGTCTGCTTGCACAGATTCTACCTTCAGTATTCAGGCTTAAGTACACTTCGCCAAATTTCTTACAAACATTTCAAACGTGACACATTTCATCCTAACCGTATGCATCACTTTATTTACAACACAGAACTCAAGCATGCTCTCAACTCTGCACAAAGTGTTCTGTCCATCAAAGTGGCATTACACATCTATCTTACCATTCTGATTTCAGTAAACTCAGATCTGTAGATATCATCACCCTTACATCTATCTTACCATTCTGATTTCAGTAAACTCAGATCTGTAGCTGGTTACATCTTACAATCTACCTTTCACACCATTATACCTCTTACATACTCATCCTTCACAAACACCATACAAGATTGTCTTTTTCCTGAACACAGAACAACATCACTGGCCACTGCCCACCAACACAGCCTCTGTTCACTACACTGACCATAATCTTTATCAACCCCCACACTCAACTCATTTCTCCACTGCCCCCTTCTCCTTAACAGAAACTACTGTAGTAGTAGACCATCTGCATACAGTAACATTCATGGGCCATAAAAACCTGGACATAATGCCCCACAAAAATTTTTTATGTACAGGTGGCCCTCCACATTCGCGGGGGTAAGGGGACACAGGCACCTGCGAATATGGATTTTCTGCGAATGTTTGGTGCGCCCTCCCATAAATGCCCCTACAGCCACAAATCACCCCCTGTGAGCAAGTGTGCACATACTGTACCTAATAAACCATATCTGGGACCTGAATGCAGCATAAAATATCACAAATAGCTGATGTCATGCCTACATGTGAATGTGGGCAAGTCATCAGCTACATATTTACCCCAGCTTCCTACAATTCAGTCTTGGCTCCACAGAGGGGCAATCCACGGATCTGCGAGACCTGCAAAAGCTGATTCCGCATATGTGGAGGGCCGCCTGTATTTTAAGTCAACAAGAAAATGTCCAATGTGACACGTTTCCCTGATCTATATGTTCCAGTGGATGCAACTTGACCGATGTTTGATGATCCAGAGGTCTAGTGAATGGAATGTGGAAGTGTGTGTAAGAAACAAAATTTGAATGCAAAGGCAGAAAAGAATAAAGTTCAGGTTTTTGAGAGCAATGATGTCAGAGTGCATAGTGAGGCTGAATGGTTGAGTGCTTTCATATACTACATCTGCAGTAGAATCTCATAAATTGCGTGTTTCTAAACAGCGAGTTCATGATATGCAGCAACATCATGCAACAGTTAGCAGTATCAATAATCTGTGAAAATTATACGTACAGTAAACCCTTGTTAACTTGTGATAATTAGGTTCCATCCCTCTATACGGGTTAGCATTTTTATGAGTTACCAGGAGGGTCCCCCCCCCAGTCCCTCCAAAAAGACATTACAGTATACAGTACAGTACATAAAAAAAAAAATAATAATAAAATAATAGAACCTTACCTTGTTATGGTACTGCAGAGAAGTATTCAAGCTCGGAGGAGGCCTTTGGCAGGGTGAACAGACGGATTGGGGGACTCTAGGTCACTTTTCTGAATACTTTTCTAATAAAAACACTTACGGTATCACTTTGAGCATTTTGAGTACACACACTTAGATTACTATACTATACACCGTAAACGCCATTACAGTACTGTATCACTTACATCAATTAACCTACAGAACATTATTTAGACTTGCAGTACTGTACATTTACACTACTTTATTCACTGTCACTGTCAGCACTACATTTACACGCTACAGACATACCACTTCATCACTGTCATTGTCAGTCTGGAAAATGTCCTTTGGTAAGTCTGAGGAAACAAGGTAGTCTACAATGCTGCCTGAAGACTCACTGCTGCAGGATGGCTGAGGCTCCATAGGTGCAACTAAGCTTAAAAAAGTCACTGATTTTTTCTGTTTGAGAGCCATCTGCTGCCTCTTTATCATAATAGCCCTCGTATGTCTCACCACTGGATAAAAGTTTTCAAAACCACTGTACTGCACCATACATTCCATAGTCTTGTCCAGGAAATAACGAAAATCTGAAAGTTTATAAGTGGGGGCCTCCTCATCATCATCACTGCCGTCTTCCTTGTCATCCCCTTCTGCAGCAGCAGCAGCCATCTCAGTGATTTCAGCCTCATTGTGACAGTGACAGCCCTGGTCCTGAGCGTCACTTTCGAGCCAGACTATAATGTCCTCCTCAGTGACGTCACACTCACCACTATCATGGGCTGTCTTCACAAAGTCCTCTGTGTTGAATCCTGTGAAGTCCATGTCCACATAAGTCCCCTTCAGAAGTTTGTTCCACACACTGGACAGAGTGGAGGCATCCAGTTCCTTCCAGCCCTCAGCCCACCTGAACAGTGCATTTCTCAAGTTACAGGCTTTGAAATTTTCTAGTGACTGAGCCCCCCTTGTATCCTCCTCTTAGTCCTGTTCGGTCTCAAGCACTACCAGGCACTCCCCTAGCTGCTTGTTGAGGTAGTGATGCTTGGTGGCCTCAATCACTCCCTGGTCCATAGGCTGAATGAGGGAGCTGGTGTTTGGGGGCATGAACAGCACCTTAATCCTTCCCCCATGGGCTACCAACTCCTCTGCACTGAGATGTGCTGGGGCATCGTGGAAGAGGAGAATGGCCTTTATTTCCTCAGCTGGAATGCTCATTTTTTCCTGAAATTTTATGACGGCAGGCACAAAGTGTTTGTGGAACTTCTCCTGTGTGAACCTGGCAGTTTTGTTGTGACTGTAGATCACCGGGAGCTTGTCCATGAGCTTGGCAATGGCCCTCGGATTCCTGGACTTGCCTACCACCATTGGCTTCAGTCTATGGGTACTGTTAGCATTGGCTCAGCACAGCACGAAGATGCGGTCCATCGTTATCTTGCGCCCACGGATGTGACCTTCCTTCATGTTGGCCTGGGTGTTGGAAGGCATAGCTTTCCAAAACAGGCCTGTCTCATTGGCGTTGTACACCTGCGAGAGAAGGAGGCCTGACAAAGCGATGATCTCGTGCAAGTGCTTTCGGAATGGCTCCATGGCATCCTCAGCAGCACTGTCACTTTCATCCACCACTTTCCAGTCTGCGAGGCAGTGGTGACTCCTGAACCTGTGGAGCCAACCAGGACTGGCACAGAAATCTGGCACCTTAACCCCTTAACAGCGGGGCGTCACTTTCGTGACGCTTGGGAGCAAGGGATCATACCGCGGGCGTCGCTTTTGTGATTCTGTGTTATTTTGAATTCACCGGGGCTTCCAAGTGGGGGCTTGTATCATCTATCAGTACTGCCAATGTCCAACACTAGTCAGCACTCCTAATCTCATCTGTACTCCCATCCATTGTTGACAATTTAGCCATTTCTCCCCGTTCTTGACTCCCCTCCCTACCCCCCCTCCATTACCCTATCCTCTCACCTGCCCGGCCGTGCTACGCTAAGTAAATCTTCCCTGGAATTTTTCACTGATTTCATCCATTGAAATAAGCCCTATGCCCTATTCTTACACCAAATAATATATACAAGAAAGAAATAAGGTAAGTGAGAGTGCCATACACCTGGAATTGGCTAATTATCACCTGACAACACCTCACGTGCACTCGTTCGCTAATTTTCGCTGTTTTTTTCCCCTTGAAATATGCCGTATAATCTATTTTCGTAATAAATATACATGTAAGGAGGGAAGGGAGAAGCCTAAGTGATATTTACATTCACCTGGAACTATCTAATTTATAATGTATTGCCTAGATATCCTGCCAATCATATCAGTGCTAGACAAAGCTGTTTCAAGATATAACACTGGTAGCTCTGAATATATATCTCCTAAGTAGGCCTCTAATCAATTTTCGTAATAAATATACATGTAAGGAGGGAAGGGAGAAGCCTAAGTGATATTTACATTCACCTGGAACTACCAAATTTATAATGTATTGTCTAGATTTCCTGCCAATCATATCAGTGCTAGACTTAGCTGTTTCAAGAAGTAATAATGGTAACTCTGAATAACCCCTAGCAGGCCTCCAGCTGGCCCTCGCTCCGTTATCAGTTTACTCTCACCTTCCGAAGCGAGAGTACGTATGTTTCTTCTTGCTGACTTCAAGGCCTTTTTTCACCCCCACGCAAATGGCCCTGTGACCTTTACCCCCTACTAAACCTCGTGTGGAAAGAGGTAAAGGGCTGACAATTGATAAAAGAGTGACTACGATCTTTCTATTGAGTAAAACAGTGCAAGTGGAATTGTAAATAATGTGTAAATAATGTGTAAACAGCAAGTGAAAGTAATGAACGTAAATATACGTGAACAATGGAAAATAGTTTTATAAGTTATTTCAAGTGACAGTGCACAACACAGTGTAAATAAAATAGAAATGTAAATAACGTAAAGAAAATAGAGAACGTAAATAGAAATGTAAATGAGTAGTATTATAAGAATACGAGTATATACCCTAGGAGTAATGAAAGTGAAAGTTTCACTCTAGCATGTCTGAATGCTATGAGTTATGAGAGTGAAGATGAAAGTGACATTCACTCTCAATGCCAGTATACAGGACGAGAAAGTGAATGCTACGTATTTTACTGAAAGAAATTGAATCCCTACAGTGACAATAAACTAATACTACTGAAGGAAACTTATGGATAAAGACTGTAGATATATATAAGTGTTATACAGTGATAGAAATATAAAGTGTGAGGGGTTTTATGAATAATAAATGACAGACTACCAAGAGCGAACTAGTGCCAGTGCGACGATCAGACGCGCTCGTAATTTCCATTGCTTTCACAGTGGTTTTTTTTTTGAGTATGGATCCCAAACTACTTGAAAATTGTAGAATAGTGTTTATAGTGTTTGTATCTGGCTGTGGTAATCATATTACGGGTTGTCGGGAAGTGTAAAGTGGAGACTTCGTTACCCTACTTCAGAGGTCTCCACAAGTCTTACGGTAACCGACGAAGGCTCAACAATCATTCCAGGAGAAAGCTGAAGGTATGTGCCATAAGCATATGTAATTTTATTATTCTAGGACTAATAACTGATTTTTGGCAAATATTTTTTGAGAGTCTGTTGGAGCCCAAATAACCCCGCGGCACACGCAAGTCATTGGTAAACAAGCCCGCGGTGTAGGGGTTAAGGTGCTTGGCCAACTTCGATGCGGCATTCTGAATGTCCATGCCATGGACAGGCACACCAACGGCATGCTCCTGCTTGTACTGCTTGTACACAGCGTCGTCCAGGATCAGATATTTCACAGGGCGCATCCTCTTCTTTGTAGTCCTTGGCTCACCATAGGTGTCCTGGGAAAAGGCAAAAGCATGACTCTTCCCCTTGCTCCTGGGTTTGATATCAAACTCAGAACAAATTGAATGAGTCGAAGCACCAGCTTCACATCGAGCCAACACCTTTAGCTTCTCTTGCAGGGTAAGGCTCTTCAGCTTAATGCCCTTCCTCCTGGATGGTACAGTGGGCCTCTTACTACCGTTAAAAGACATGATGGCAGGGTATGTAGGTCTTTTAGCACAATAAACAAAGTTTAATGCAATCAAAAGTAACAGCGAGCAGAGAGAGACGCGTCGCAAGCGAAGAATGGCAGCAAACTGAGCATCGCAGAGGCATGGGTGCGAGTTGGGTGTTTGTTTACAAACCTAACTCGCGCTTTTCCTGCAATTAAAGGGGTTAATACGAACTATTCTGTCCAAAACATGTTAACACGTGGAGCCTCTTGCGTCATGACTACGACTTTAACCTCATTACCTCCTATTCCACAAATTAATGAAAGTTTTTATGAGTTCATATATATATATTTTTTCATGATAGCCTCTATGACTTACCCTGAATTATGATTTACTGAAGTACGAATTAATGAGGGTATTCACGACTACAACCTCGAAAGTGAAGATATTCCAATGCTTTTTTGAACCTCTGTTATTCAGTGTTAGCACAAATGGTGGTTTCTTAGTAGGTAAAGTTGTATAAAAATGAGATTTTCTACTCTGTATCAGGTAGGCTAATTCTGAAGCATAAAAAGATCTGGGATGAGTTGCCAGACAATGCCTGATCGCTTAACACCTGCAGTGTTTCCTTATTTTGCCCGCGGTTTTCAACTTTGACGGAGTTTAAGTTGAATGTAAAGACCGTTGTTCTTGATCTCCATAACTGTGGTAAAGTGGTTTCCACTGGGATATTATCTAGGCTTACCTCCCTATGTGGATGTGGCCATATTAAACTTGCCTAGCAAAGCCAGTGACACACTCGCAGACCAACTTGCCTTCTTCATCTTAATATCCCATAATTTCCTTCTTAGTGGATCACAAGGGAATCATAAAAGTCACACAGAAGGTCTATTTGTTGCTGCACCCAAATGCAGCACAATCCAACCATTAATATGAGCAAAAATCACCAGTAAAAAAACACAGCATCCCCAATTTTGCAGCTACCAATAGTTTTGTTTGATAGCATTACGATGTGGTGATTATCACATGGTTTACTTAACCCCTGGGCAGCTGAGAGCTCTGAGCTAAGTCATGCCCTGGTGTGGCTATTTTCCGTTAACATTCGTTAAGAGCCTTCTGAGAGGTTTGTAGCACTCTGTCGAGCAGTCCTTCTCAGATGCTTGCAGCAACCAAGGGGTTAATTAGAGATGAGGATTAATACGGAAATCTTCAGTAGCTCAAATTAACAAAAGTAAAGCATTATTTTATCAACCAGTCATGTTTCACAGCAGGTGACAAGATATATGTTTAGATTAATCTGCAGACTGCGGCTACTAACAATTTGGATTGTCGGCATTATAATTCAGTGATTATCTCAGTGTTGGCATATGTAGAGATGAGGATTAAAAATGAAATCTTCAGCAGCTCAGATTAACAAAATTAAAGCATTATTTTATTCAGCAACCAGTCAAATATCACAGCAGGTGATCAGGTGTATTTTTAGACAAATCTGCAGTCAGCTGATTCAGCCAGCACCCAGGTTGTAAGCTGTTTGCACTAAAATGTCACCACGTTGGCCAACCAATCAGCAAGCAGCGGAAAATATTGGCTGTCCAGTCCCTTTGTAGGGCCTCTGTTAATTACTAAACCAATCATATTCATGCATAGCACTTAATCTAAGCTAATTACAGCACTTCCCTCCCAACCAAGCATAAAGGGCAGCGCACAAGAGCCCTGCCGCCTGGCTCATGCTTGTGCTTTGTCTCCTCTCTGGTGACAGTGTGTGGTTCTGGTGTGGTGTACAAGGATTTTTTTTTTTCCCGTTTCCTCCACCTGCCCAGCTTTACGGTGGCCGACTGTAACTCTCCTAAGCCTACAACTTCTCTTAGGAAGGTGAAGAAGCCAATGTTAACTTACATCCAGAAGTTAGATGCAATAAGGAGGAACCCCTCCCCCCTCCCCATCCATTCAAGCAATGTCGTCAGTCATAGTCAGGTAAGAATCTTACAATATGGTTCATTTCCTTTAAATGCTTAGCTAATTTCTTTTCCAAGTTGTTAGAGTTCACTGATGATCAGTTTGATGTTGGTTTGGGGGTAAGGGGGGCAACTTTTTCAAAATGACGGACTCATAAGTAATTTTTCCCATAAGATTACTTATTTCTAAAGTGCGAAATTCTGAAATTGTGACATGTGCCCAGTCTCATATGACTGTGATTTAGGCAATTCCATTGTACAGTATATGCTGAACAAGGATGGGAGTATAGAGGATGAACTGTGAGAAAGGATACAGCAGAAAAGGAGGGTTGCATGTACATTGGAGGCACTGGCAAGGAATAGGGAGGTAAGCATTGAAGTAAAAGTCATAGCACAACAATACAGTGAACCCTCAGCTTATTATCAACAATTTAGTTTCTAAAGCTGCTGCAGAAACAACATCAGCATGTCCCTTCAACTCAGTATAATAATTATAATGTGTTAACCAGTTCTATACCCTGATTGCCAATTTCTCACTAAAAACCGTATACCTGTATATACATTATGACCCCAACTTGCCTACTGATGTGAGTAACCCAATTCTGTCAGGCAGAGCAAACGCTTCAACAGCAGACCCCAATTTGCATACTGATGTGAGTAAGCCAATTCTGTCATGCAGAGCAAATGCTTCAACTGCAGAGCCCAACTTGCCTACTGATGTGAGTAACCCAATTCTGTCAGGCAGAGCAAACGCTTCAACAGCAGTGACAACTGCCACCGCAGAGGCGTCCTATGCAGTGAACCATTGTTCCCTAGCGGTGAACATAGCCTCGCCACAGCATGGCATGGGGTAGAGGGTGGAGGATTGGTTTTGGGATGGACATTGCATTTCTCTCTCCATCCAGGTAAAAGGGGTACCAAAGTAGGCTCCACATCACCTTGTAATTTGGTTATATGGTTACCACCCAGCAATGTAAATGGTTGTCTGGGTTATAGAAAACCACTAGTGTAGAGTCACCTGAAGGCAGCACTACACTCAGTGAGTGGATAATGGGCACCCCCTTCTGCCACTGAATTTCCCTACTGACATGCCTTCTAAAGATGTAACCTACTGTACAGAGGTAAAAAGGATATAAGACAGTGACGCTTAAGAGATCTGAAGTAAAAAGTAATAAAATGGTGGCTGTCACTATCACTAACTATAGTTACCATCATTACCACTACCAAAGCTACCATTAGCATCACTAGCACTACTACAACTACCATCCATGCCACCATGTGGCAAGAGTTTTCTGCCAATACCATTCAGCATTTGCAACATGGTGACAGTGTCATATAAGTTGTTGCTGGCATGAGTTTTCTGTTGCTATCAATTCGCATTCATTGTGACAGCACTGCATACAGTACATGATGAATGGTTTGCATTTGGTTAGATAGCAGAAAAGGAAAAAGTATATGTGGGATGTGCATACATTGTGGGTCTACTGTACTGCATTCCCCACTCTAATGTATGGAATGGAAGCTTGGAACCTGCTGGAAGGACGTAAATTAACAATGACGGGAGTGGTAATGGATTATCCCAAGAGATGCATGTGGAATTATGTGGAGTGACAGACAAATGAGGATGTCTGAGAAAATTGCAGTGCTGATCCAGATTTGCTGGAAACTGCAGAAGTACCTTGAGATGGTCTGCCTAATTGGAGAGAATGATGAGTAAAATGACTGAGACAGTGCATGTGAGTGAGATAGGAGGGAAAAGGAGGAGGGGGTGGAAAAGTAGCTAGCTATATAAATGAGGGTGATGTTAGATGGAGAGAAGGCAGTTTAAATGCAGAAAAAAGTGATACACAAGCGATTTATTTGTAGATAACGTTTTCAGAATTAAAGAAACTGACTACAGATAGATACACAGACAGACAGATGATCCAGATCTCTCTCTCTCTCTTTCTCTCAAGATCTTAGAAAGGGTCTTTTTGAGTATGTATAAACAGCTTCAACAGATCAAAGGGTTTGCTTTAAAGCAGCAGATAAATATAAAGCATTACACACAGCAACTTTTTAAATCTTTAAATGATACGAAGTATACATACCCTTCCGTTTGATATCATTAAGGTATGGTCCCAATGCGAAGAGAACAAAGTCCGGTGCATAACCTAGCTCAGGCTTCTTGGCTCTTGCAGCAGTAAGCAGAGACATGGTGATTTCAGACAGGTAGTCAAACATGAGGTAGTCCAGCTGGCCATGTTGGATCAGCTGTGGTGCTGAGAAAAAGTGTACATGATCCATCAGTCTCAAAGTGAATAATCAGAAAGTACCAAAGATATGATCAGACAGTAACAAAAAACATGATCTAACTATCAAAGCACATGAATGGACAATATCAAAATACATGATAGGACAGTAACATTCTATAGTGATATGACAGGATGTATTATACAGTAGTTATATACTGAACATGAAATCACTAAGTCTGAGGAGACCTAACCTTAAGAAGCACTTTGCTGGTAGTGACATATTGTTAGCTCAGTAAACTGTGCAGAATTATGGTTTGGTGACGTTTTGTTGTGTCCTGAGGGCAAGGACAAGCAACGGATAATTCAAGCCTTCTCCAGCATCAGTGTCAGTAACAATATCAATGAGGATTTGACACTAATAAAATTATACAGTATTAATAAAACATATGAATGTACAAGAGGGAAGTCTTAGGTGCTTTGTGATTCTATAGGTAAGTCTGCAGCCAGAAAAGTCAAGTGCTCTACCAGTAAAACTGCATTTTCATGATAAACAGGCACACTGGTATTAGCCTGCACAAGGAAATTTAAGTATTATCCTAATGATGACAGCATTGTACTACAAAGGATTACATGCCTCAGTACAAAGGCAATATCAGCTACCTTCACAGTGTCTTAACATTTGTCTTCCTAAATTAATCACTGACAATGATCAGACCTTTGACTCTGAGTGACACCGTTTTTTAGTTTACTACTGTTGCTACGCAATAATTTTCTGCAGCTTCAGAAAAACTTAACCTATTTATCCATCTATCTATCTATCTGTCTATATGTACAGCTACTGCAAACTGACTTAGGACCTCTCCCCACAAGGTATTAAAAAACACTGAAATCATAGTATATTGTTCATGAAATGCCATTCATTAATATGAAATCATGTTTCCCTTGTTTTTTAGGATCAGCTGGATGCATTTTGGCATGGAATCACTTAGATCTCTAAAGTAATCTAAGAACATCTCTTTGCACCAAACATTTGTCAGTTCAGACTTAACCCATTAACTGCTCTATACATCCTGGGCTATTCCGAGTGCAACGGCTCAATACAGCCCTTGCTGCACAGGTGAATTTCGAATATAGTGCCATGGTGACCAAGGCCAACCCATGCAAGCATGTTTGAGCCTTCAAAACCAAAACCGAAAAAGAAAATGAAAACCATACATTCCAATTAGGGAATCAGACACTTCGATGTTCATCCATGGCTTTACCAAGGTAAATATTGAGCTAATATTTCGTTACTACTGTATATACTTTGGAATGTGTTCTCTCAACTCTTAAGACAAAATTTGGCTTTTGGGAAATTTCATTTTTACCCCTATGTCTGCGCACCACGGACACCACCAAAAAACCGCCATGCACAGTTAACGGGTTAAGGTTGTCCAGATTGGGTGTCTTCTTCTCTGCCATGATTTTCTTCATCTTTGCCCAGCAATTTTCTATCGGATTTATATCTGGACTGTTGCCAGGCCAGTTGAGGACCTCAATCCGATTATCTTGAAGCCATTTTGTCACCTTTCTTGACATGTGACATAGAGCTGAATCATGCATGAAAAAGTCGCACCCATGAATAGCAAAAAAGTTTAACAAATGATCTTTCAGAACTTGAATGTACCGGCCACCATTCATTATCAAGTTCTTAGGAAGAAAGTAGAGGCCTCCCCTTCCCATTTCACCTGGGAAACACCCCCATACCATTACTGATTATGGGTACTGTACTTAACAATCGGCACTGTGTAAGCAGGGTCATATCGACTACGGGAAGCAGGGCGATGAACCTTGGCAGAACGCACCTGGCACACTTGAAATGTGCTTTCATCGGAAAACATAACTTTTCCACTCATCCGATGTCCAGTGTGCATACTTCCTGGCAAACTGAATGTGTTGCTTCTTCATGCGGTCAGTGAGAAGCAGTTTCTTGGCTGCAGTGTGGCTTAGCAAACCCAGCTCCTTCTGCAAGCAGTGTTGGATAGTTCAAACTGAGACGTCTTGTAACAGCTGGGGATGCATTCTCTTCAATTCTGCTGCTATCAGTCGAGGATTCTTGATTACAGGTAAGCCCTTAATTCACGCAAGGGTTAGGTTCCCAGACCCTTCGCGTATGTGGTAAATTCACATATACATTCTGCCCTTGTGAGCATATAATTACGCATGTCTGTTAAGTATATTGCACCTGAATAATGCTGTTTATGCACTACATAAAGTATGAAAAACAACAAAAATGTAAGAAATTTAAAACTGAAACCTTACAAGCAGAGGCGTAGGTGGAGGCACTTCAGCAGTCTGGTGCACTAGCCCTCACTGCCTCCTGTATGCTACATTCTGCCTTCTTTATTGTATAAACAGTTGACTCATTCACCCCAAACATACGGTTCAAAGACAATTCACAGGCGTAGTTGGAGACACTTTAGCACAGTCTGGTGCACTAGCCCTCACTGTCTCCCGTATGCTATGTTCTGCCTTCTTTATTGTATGAACAGTTGACTCACCCCAAACATACGGTTCTAAGACAATTCACCATCAAGTCAATTCACCGTCAAAACATGGACGATTCGCCGTCATTCTATTAATATACTTATTATTGATTAATTAATACTTTAATAACTAATTTTCAGGAGGATTTTATAACTCATATAAGTAAAAAACTAGTGTACTGTACTTGCTAAATAAACTGATATGTAAATAAATGACGGGGAATTGTCGTGACAAAGAATTGTCGCCGACATTCCTCCCTGAAGTTTGTCCAACACTTTAACTTTCTCTGTCAGTGACACCACTTTACCAGCCTGCTTTGGTGTGTTACCACATGCATCACTAGCACTACGCTTAGGCCCCATGTTGGCAGACAAGGCAATCAATCACTGGAAGGCAGAAAAATAAGCCACAAATAACGATTCGCGAGTCACGCATGGTTCGACCGTCGGATTCAAACTGACTGTGTGGTGCGTGGCAGACTGACCTCCCACACACACATACACATATGTATGCACACAAGCAGCAGGTAGGCATTTTTATATTTTATTTATTTCTCTTGTATATTAAAATAACTTAATTGAATACTATAATTTTACGTTTTAATTATTGTACAAAAAATTCGTGGATAACCGACCTCGCGTGAAAAAAGTTTGCGTGAATTAAGGGATTACCTGTACTGCCTTCTTCAGAAGCATATCTGTATGTCTGGAAGTTGTCCTTTTCTTTCCACCGCCATGCTTGTGCTCTGGTACAACATCAGGTGGCAGGCCACGAGCTGCAGCAAGAATCTTCATGATGGTCAACTTTGCTCGTCCAGTACACTCACAAATCCTGTTGATAGGGACATTATCCTGCCTCCATGCAATGATATGGACCCTCTAATCCCTTGAGCAGTACTTTCCAGGCTTGACAATTCGACTCTAGCAAAATAACAAGGCAAACAGTAATGCATACGAAAAAAGAGGGAGGTGCAAGCTCAGAACGATGGGAACATATACTCCCACTCTCGCATCTGGGCAAGCACTGATGTGCTGAATGTTTCACCACCTCCGCCAACACCAGAGGAGTTGCTAGTTACTTCTTGCCCCAAAAAATCACTTGGTAGAGGTGGAAACACAAAGCAAACACAGACAACTCTTCCATAGCAATTCTGTGTGTGTAGGTCCTAAGTCAATTTGCGGTGGGTGTATATACAGTATATATACATATACTGCATATATATATATATATATATATATATATATATATATATATATATACGGGATTATGGCGTCTGGCAATAGATAGATAGATAGATATACTGTATCTTAGGTACCTAACCCCCGTCGATAATGAGGGTGTACTGTATATATATATATTATACAGTAAATCACTCCAATATTCGACGTAATAGAGCCATAGGTAGGTCCGGATATTGGTTCTGTCCGGATATTGGGCCCCAGCTTATGGACTTGTACTTATGGACCCTAACTCAGAGAAACACCTATACAACTCCCTCTGGACATGCATAGCACCTATTTAAGACCCAAATCACACCAGTAAGGCACATAAATGACTGAAATAAATGCAAAAGAAACATAAAATGAGGGTTTAGAAGTATGTTCATACATTAATAAACATTCTGGTCACTGGCTCCTGGACTGGTTCTTATGGACCCTAACCTAGCCTAACTCAGAAAAACACACTCCTACTGCACATGCATACCTACTAACACCCTATTCACACCAATAAAGGACATTAAAGAGTGAAATGAGGTAAGTATAGTATGGAAAAAAGTACAGTATAAAACATTCTGGCTACTTACAGCAAGTCCCTGGCCACCTCGATGAATAACCGCCTCCTCTCGGACTCTGACAGTAAGAACGATTTCCTGAAGCACTTGCAGTACACTGTTCCTGAAGTCTTGCACTGAACTTAGTCAATAACACACAGAAGTCCGTTCTCTTCACAGTGTGCACTTTTGTCTAAATAATGCTCCATTGTAACTTACTAAGTGTTGCACTTTAACTTTTCCCATTCTTTTCATTTTCCAAAGCCAAAACAAACAAGTCTATTTACGTTAAATTTTTTTCTATAGAGTCTTTTCTCTCACAACTTTAAATCCTTAACACAACACACTGTTTTTTTCACTGCACAACACTCAATTTTCCCGTGTGGTCTAGTGGAGAAGTTCTTGCTGTTTATTCACTGTCAGAGTCCGAGAGTATCACTGGCAGGCGACCTAGGGGTGCACTGCTAGGTCGTGGTCATGGCGTACCCACTGCAGAGGACTCTGAAGACAGCCGCAAACTCACGTCGAGCGGTGACTCCACCGTGGCTGATGTGCTGGGCTGTGGCTTGGAGCATGAGGGCCTGTCTTGGGGAGGCAACGGAGTGGAGCCAGGGCTGGGGACAGAGGGGGTCACGGGCCTGAAAAAACTGTCAATGGTTGATTGACGCAATGACCGACGATTCTGACCATTGATGATGTGCTGCCTGAAAGCACGCACTTCCTCCATGAGTCCCAAGGGCCCCATCTCCCTGTCGCAGACCGGGTGTTCCAGGTAGTCTAGGACGAACTCTAGATGTTCCTGGAGTGCGCTCAGCTTGGGGATGGCTGAAGAGTGTCCTGCTGAGAGGAGTCCGCATCATCGTCGCCTTCAGCGTCGGAATCTTCAAGTTCAAGTTCAGTACTGACACCTGCAACCGAAGACGCGATCTCGATATCAGACAACGTCTGATACCCAGGATCGCCCTCGTCCTCATCCAACCACTCACGAACATCGTCCACATCTACATCGTAGCCGCATGGAAGTCATCCACGTCAAACCCTAGAAAATCGTACTCCACATCCGTTCCGAGAAGCAGACGAGACCAACCATTTTCCAGAGTTTTCACAGGGACTTCCTTCCATGCACTAGCCCAGTTGTACAGCGCAGACTTGATGTTGTAGCGGCGAAGGTTTTCCAAAGTCCGCTTGCCTTGTGTGTCCCGTCCCTCCCTGCGCTCGTCCTTGTCCTCGAGAACAACCATCACCTCGTCCAGGAACTTCCGACGGTATAGGCGCTTTGTTGCCACGATCACTCCTTGGTCTATTGGTTGGATGAGAGCAGTCGTATTAGGTGGCAGAAACATGCACCTAATACGGCCATTTTCAGCAACCAAGTCCTTGTCGCACGGGTGGGCAGGTGCATTGTCGAGTAGAAGGAGGGCCTTTACCTGGTCGCGCGGGATTCCCAGTGTCTTCGTCTGGTAATGGATGACCTCCTTGACGAAGTGACGGTGAAACCAGTCTTTGAAGATCACAGCTGTGAACCATGCCTTCAAAGAAAGGTACCAGACGATAGGAAGGACATCCATCACCCCACGAAGGCACCGAGGCTGCTTTGTGTGGCCAACAACAACGGGCTTAAGCCGGTGCAAGCCGTTAGCACTGGCACAACACAAAGCAGATATCCGTTCCTTGGAAAGCTTGCAGCCAGGTACACGCTTCTCTGTCTCCTCGGCTAGAGTGTTCGTTGGCAACGAGCGATAGAATAGGCCAGTTTCGTCAGCGTTGTAGACTTGATCGAGAGTTAGGCCCTCCCTGTCGATCAAGCCCTTCACCTTGTCCCGAAACTCGTCAACTCCATCCTCGTTAGCGTCCAATGCTTCGCCATGTGCTTTACGGTTGGTAAGGCCATTCCGCAACTTGAACGCGAAGAGCCAACCCTTGGATGCCTTGAAGTCTAGGGTGTTGTGAAGCCTGGCGAACTTCTCAGCAGCAGCCTTCAGCTCCGTTCCACGTACCATCACACCAGCAGCACGCTGTTGTTGATACCAAATCAACGTGGATCGGTCGATTTCTGCAAACTTGGGGGTAAACATAACCTTCCTTTCCACACTGCGTTTGCTTCTCGACGAGGAGTCAGCTGTGTACTGTGTGAGTTTGTCTCGGGACCTCTTGATATCGAACAAAGTAGACCGGGCCAGGTTAAACTCGCAGAGAATGCGGGAAGAAGACCACCCCGCATCTACTTTCTCCAGTATCTCCCTCTTCTTCTCCAGAGTCAACACCACTTTCTTCCTTTTCTCAGGTGGCGGGGCCATCATCACACACACTAAGAGGAGGCCCGAGAGCAGCAGGAGGCCCTGCAGCAGGTAGGGCACCACCACAAAAGCGATCACGTGGGCAGCCATTACGACGAGCGTGCACTCACGGTGAGAGACAGGCGGAAAGTGGGGAAGATGCAGCGGCACTCTATCGGACGTTGGAGGAATGACGTGCCAAAATAATGCTCTCCCGCGGCACGCGCAGTAAGTTCAAATTACGGACGGGAAAAAATCGGTTTATTTTTTTATTTTTTTGGGTTTTCGGACCATTTTGGGAATGTTGGATCCCAGGACGATTACGTCCGGGTAGTGGGGATGTTCGGTTATTGGGCATCCGGATATTAGAGTGATTACTGTATATATATATACAGTGAGTCCTTGATATAGAAAAGGGATAGGGACCAAAAAAAACTTCCGTAATTCAAAATTTCGTGTATCGGAACAATTTTCCCCACTGAAATACACACATAAATGGGGGGATGTGTTCCAGGACCCCCTCGGATCCCCACCTAAATTTCACCCCCCCCTATTAAGAAGTAAGCAATACCTGTATACCATTGTAGAAAAGGTGGCCATATTCTTGTACTGTACATCTCCTTTTTCTTCGTCACAGTTCCAACGGTGGAAACAGCATGGCCTAAAGCACGCCCAATCTCCGAGACTCCCTGCCCCTCCTCGTTGGAGGGGCAATTTCTTTTTCAGAATTAGAGTATGGTGCTGCTGCTTCTTTGCAGTAGGCTCCCCCAGTGCTAGAGATGATGCAGGGCGCTTGGGAGGCATGGAGAAACAATACAAAAAGGTGAAGGGCTGCAAAAATATCCTCATGTACAGCAAGGCTGTGAGGAGAGGAGGGACGTGGGCTCAACTGAGAAGCACGCGAAAATTTGTTTACCAGAGAGGAGTTACTTCGTTTTCTCTCGGCAAGCGAGTGAGGCGTTATGCTCTGCGCCCATTTTGAATTTTTCATACAGTATTCTATTAACCCCTTCGTAGTTGCCGGCCTTGAACAACACTTCACTGTTTTGGTGTGAATGACGTTGAGTTAGGGCATTATAAAAAACTGCAAACAATTACAGGAAGGGAACGAAGGTCACTGGTGTGGGTACATGGCCCTACTCTACCATCCCATCAGTCAGGCATTCTTTTCACTCCACTCCAATGTGTACATGCTTATGTTACATGCGCCCTAATTTTGAGTAAGATTCTTTCAGCAAGAGAACATAATATACCACCCTCAAAATAGTCAGAAAAATGTAGAAGACAAACTAGAGGAATATGAACTGAATTGGTATGGTCTTTAGGCTGTATGCTTACGCGAAAGATTATGGGTTTTACAATTCTAAGAGATGATATGGAACAAAAGTGCTGTATTTGCTAATCAGAAAAAAATACTCTTTCGTCCCACATTTTCTCGTAGGTTAGCATTCAGTTCCACATTCTTCATTCGGTATCTTCCCAATACTGTATATTTCAGACCGACTGAGCACAGTTATTTCTGCTCCTTAGAGTTAGTGTACATTTACTGCTCATTTTTTTGTTTGTTCTTATGTGTATGAGTGAAAGAGAGAGGACTGTTATATACAATAATGTATTCCATTATCGCTCTCATTGCTGCTGGCCCGGAACAACGCCTTACTGTACTGGTGTCAGTGACGTTGAGTTAGGGAGAGCTAAAAAAAACTGCGAGCAATTATAGGAAGGGAATGAGGGTCTATCTACTACTATCTACTGCCAGACGCCATAATCCCGTAAGGGGTGGCCATTTGACTTTGAGTTAGTTGTTTTACGGGGAGGGGCACTAACCCTCCACCAACCCACTTGTTAACACGTAGGGAGCACGTATGGTTTGGTTATATAGTTACCACCCAGCACTGTAAATGGTTTCTTGGCTTACAGGAAACCATTAGGCTTGTCATTCAATGTAAAGCCACCTGTAAAGGAAAGAAAAGCAACAAGAAGTGACAGGAATGAGGGTCACTGGTGTGTTTACACGACCCTACTCTACTAACTCAAGCAGTCTGGCGTTCACAGTTCATTTCATCCTACATGTTTTCGCCCAATGTATACATGCTGATGCAACACGCATCCTAATTTTATTAATTCTTACACGAATCATAGCAAATCATAGGATGGGTTTATGGGGGGGGGGGAAAAAAAAAAAAAAAAGGAGTGCCAGACGAGTCTTTTCACATATGTAAGAAAAAGAAATTGATTTTAAAACTTTGAAAAAATGGTCCCAAGGCTGACCACAGGAGCAAGCAAATATCTGAACCCACAGCCACTGAGGGGGCTAAACATACGTTTTACTTTTAGCAGTAAAAGCATCTTACCAATCAGCTCTTCCTGATAGTCTGTTATATTTTTCAGATTATTTCTGGGTTGGTAAATACAGTAAACATTTCTTATTAAATCTGTTTCCCCATAATTTTTAGCTGTTCTGGTGTGACAACTCTTGTTTATTTTGTTAACATAATGGCAGAAAGGACTGTTCTTCCCTAAGTGTTTAAGTAAACCTGGTCTAACTGAGCTTATCTGTACCTAATCATTTTAACCTAACCTAACCTTCATTTGGGAAGTTAGGAAACGATATCCACCTTTGAGCATGTTGAGTTTCTTCCACAGCGCTGGAAACGATCGTTGGGGAACGTGACGATAATAATGGGGAGGAAATTTTTCAGCAAGAAAAAGTAATTTGACAAACTGAAAGTTGTCAGAAAATTACAGAAACAAGCTGGAGGATTATGCATTGAATTGATAAGGTCTTTCTGCTGCTTCAAGTGTACAATGAAAGACACAAGTATCTTCCCAAAGTCTGACGAATATAGCATGGGAAAATCGAACCATTTGAAACATGCACTAGTAGAAACAGGGTTTTCATTGCATTTCACCTGGTGTAAATTTTCTTCAGACTGAACTGGGAAGATAGTTATGTCTTTCATTGTACATTTACCAGTAAATAAATCATTCTAACTACTGTATTTCCAATTTCCTTTGAAGAGTGACAGTACGATGCTGTTTCTTCTTTGTACCTGGTTCCCTGGATGCTGGAGATGATGCAGGGCGCTGGGGAGGCATGGTGAAAATACAAAAAGGTGAAGAACAGCGAAAAACAGCATAACTTACAGCGAAGCTGAGAGGAGTGGACGGACGTGACTCGACTGGAAAGCCCGCGAAAATGTGTTTACCAGAGAGGGGTTAGTTCGTTTTCTCGCCGTTAGCGAGCACGGTGCTGTGCAGCGCTCCCATTTTGAATTGTTCGTATTTCCTCTCGTATCGTTTTTCATACCATTGAGACAGATACTTACATATTGTGGAATTTGTCCTACATTTATCGGAAATTCATACTTCGAGTTTTCATATTTCAAGGACTCACTGTGTATATATATACAGTATACAGTACAATCCCAGTTAACTGGGTGGCTTGAGGAATTTACATTCCCGGTTACAGATTTTTCCCATAGTTCTAATATTCAAATCTATACAAAGACGATAATTATCACAACAGTAAATACAATTCAGGTACTCATCACTCACATCAGGGGCCACATTAAAAGATTCCACCTGAAAAATTGCCTCGTAAACACACACCATGGTCATAGTGCACGTGCATGCAATGCCTTGCAGTACTGCAAAATGCACGTCCATTCTGTTAACTACCGAATAATTTGTTGTATGTACTGCACTCATAAAAATGGAAAACTAAAGAAATGAAATCCTGAATATTTATTGGTGAATTATCACAACACCTGTGCCCCCACATGAACTTTGTTTACGGTCCCGGCCCCGACTGACCGCCACCATTCCGCCACTCATCAGTTTTGCACCATTCTGTTAACTACCGAAGTATTCGTTGTATGTACTGCACTCATAAAAGTGGAAAAATAAAGAAATAAAATCTTGAACATTTATTGGTGAACTGATGTTAAGACTGCACTGTAGAATTATCATGACACCTGTGCCCCCACACAAGCTTTGTTTACGGTCCCGGCCCCGACTGACCACCACCATCCACCCTTCACCCGCCAATCAGCTGTTTTGCACAAAATAAAATACATGATGTACATATGAAGTGCAAACATATTATTTTTTTTTTCTTCCAACAAAGTAAACCTTCATTCCTATTAAATTTTTTTTCTTTTCATCTTTGCCAGCACACATGCATTCTAAGATGAATTTATGTGGTGCAAGTTAGAGTCAGTCTGTTAGGAAGAAAAACACCGGTGTTTGCTGTTTGCTGACTTGCTCTCTCCTGAGATGTCTGGTTTACAAATTCCATGCCTGTCTTTGAAACGATTTAACCATCCAATACTGAAATCACACTCGACTTCTATATTCATTTTACTGTGAAACTCTCTTGCTTTTTCTTGTATAAGAGGACCAGAAATAGGTGCTCCCCTAGATCTTTCTAAGCAAAACCACTTGAACGATGAAGAGTATGCCATTTTTCAATGGACTTACTTGTCTCGCTTTTCATGAAAAATTCAATGAGCTTGGATGCTTGGGCCTTGATATCATAAACCGTTGAATTTCCTACATTATATTCAGTCATCAGTGTTTTATAATGTTCGCCTTTTTCAAGTCTATTACATATGTCCAGCTTCTGTTTCAAGGTAAGCACGACACGCTTACGTTTAGTTTGCTTTTTAGGCATTTTGGAGTGATGAAATTACCGTCCATCAGAGCAACACAACAGCAAAAGAGCTTGTTTACTGTCTGGTGGTAAAAAGCAGACTGGTGATTAGTGGAAATTGTGGAGGGTGTGGAGGATGACTGAATTCAAGTAGGGGAAAGAGGGAAGAGGAGGGCTGGTTAAGAGGATTTACTAGGGATTTACATTCGCCAGAAATGCCTTCACCTCGCTTAGTCCAACTTCACCCAGCCTCGTGTGACACGATAAAACGGCCGTTTGGCAGTCCATTCAAACTGGTGCACAGTTATAACTTACTGACATTTTTACCAGCCCTTGAATTTTTCCATTTTTCTGAGTATTCCGTTTGTCTGGATACCGGATAGCAGGGATTGTACTGTATGTATATACTGTATATATATACAGTATATATATATATATATATATATATATATATATATATTACATGTATATTTATATATATATAAAATATACATAGCATGTATTTTATATTTATGTATAAATATATACAGGTATATGCAGTATACATACGAGGCCCCACGTGCAAGAGTATACCCATGCGCCATTTTTTAAAACTGGCAGAAATCGCGTTTAAAGTTCTTACAACTTTGAAGAATGATACCGCAAAAACTATTATACCTAGGATAATGGCGTTTACATCATCTTAAAGCTGACTGTCTCTACTTTATCCAGAAACTTTTTAGTAAAGGTTGGTTGGTCAGTGGGGTGTGCCAGCTGAAGTACATGGGAATGGTAGTGCTTTGGTGGACATCTGTGCTTGTATGGGGTTGGCAATAGCCAACACCTACTTTCGTCATAAGATGATCCACCGGTATACATGGAGAGTAATGAGGAGGATGGATGGCGAACTTGTTGAATGAAAGGCAATGATAGACTACGTGTGTGTGGATGAGTGAATGAGAAGACAAGTGTTGGATGCAAGAGTGTGGAGAGGGTGGGGGAATGGAGTCTCAGACCATCACTTAGTGATGGCCAAGGGAAAGATGCAAAGAAAGTGGTTGAGGAGGCGAAGAGAAAGACAGGAGGAAGCAGCTCCTGTGAGAAGAGTGGAGAAATTGCAAGATAGTGAGAAAATGACAGAGTATAAGAGCATAGTGGAAGAAAGATTGGGAAGGTATGAGCTAGAGCAGATGGAAGGGGTGGAAGACGTATGTAATATATTCACGGAAGAGATAGGTGCAGCGTGTGAGGCGGTTTGTGGAGTGAGGAGGAGATGCAAGGGTGTGCAAGGGACAGCATGGTGGAATGATGAGGGGAAACGAGCTGTGGAACAAAAGAAGAAGGCATTTGGTGAATGGTTGGCGAGTAGAGGTAGGGGAGAAGATGAGAGAGAGAAGAGAGAGGTATATGTGGGCAGGAGAAGGGAGGTTAAGAGACTGGTGAAGAAGAGTAAGAAGAAAGTGGATGAAGAGTTTGGGAGGAATCTGAGTGTGAAATGAAGGAAGAGTAAGAAATTGTTTTGGAAGGAGGTAAAGAAAGTAAGGCAGTGTGAAAGGGGAAATAATAGGGGAGTGAAAGATAGGAATAATAGATTGTTGGTGGAGAAGAGAGAGAAACTGAGGAGATGGAAGGAGCACTTTGAGGATTTGTTCAATGTAGAGAGTGATAGCAGTGTGAGTATAAGTGGTTGGGGAATGGCTGGGAGAAGAAGAGATGAGAGGAGGGAGGAAGAGATCAGTAGGGCGGAAGTAGTGGAAGCGATGAAGATTAAGCTGGGAAAGGCCCTAGGAATTGATGGAGTGTGTGGTGAAATGCTTAGGTATGGGGGTGAGATTGCTGTGGAGTGGATATGGAAGTTGTGTAGATTGGCTTGGGAAGAGGGAAGGGTTCCAGAGGACTGGAAATCAGGTATAATTGTTCCCCTGTACAAAGGAAAAGGGGAGAGAGAAGTATGTGGTAACCATAGGGGTATTTGCCTTCTTAGTGTAACTGGTAAAATATATGGTAGAATACTCATTGATAGGGTTAGGCATATGACAGAGGAGCTAGTTGGAGAAGAACAAGGGGGATTTAGGAAGGGAAAAGGGTGTGTGGATCAGATATTTGTTCCAAGATGTTTAGTGGAGAAGTATCTAGAGAAGGGAAGGAAAGTGTATGCTGCCTTCATGGACTTGGAGAAAGCTTATGACAGAATAGATAGGCAAGGTATGTGGAAGGTATTAAGAATATATGGAGTGGAGGGGAAAATGTTGAGTGCTGTGAAGAGTATGTACAAAGGAGCTAGGGCTACGGTGCGAATGGATGGTGAGCTGAGTGAGTTCTTTGATCTCAATGTGGGACTGAAACAGGGGTGTGTGATGTCTGCATGGCTGTTTAATATATATATGGATGGGGTTGTAAAGGAGGTGCAAGGTAGGGCAGTGGATGTGGGGCTGGCCCTAATGAATGAGGGTGAGATTTGGAAGCTTCCGGTGTTGCTGTTTGCTGATGATACAGTATTGTTGAGTGAAGATGAATGGGAGTTGCAAGGTTTGGTGAATGAATTAGGGACAGTGTGTAGGAGGAGGAAGCTGAAAGTTCATGTAAACAAAAGTAAAGTTATGGTGTTTGAGAGGAATGAAGTCACAGAGTGTGCAGTGAGGTTGGATGGTGAGGATATGGAGAATGTGAGTGCATTCAAGTACTTGGGTAGTGTGATGAGTAAGGATGGAATTTTGGGGGATGAAGTACGTGAAAGGGTACAGCAGGGAAGGAAGGTTGTTGGTACACTGAAAGCAGTGATGAGAAATAGGGAGGTGAGTATGGAAGTTAAGAAGTCACTGCATGATGGTATTGTGATCCCTACCCTGACGTATGGAAGCGAGGCGTGGACCTTGCAAGAGGGGAACAAGTCAAGAGTGAGGGCAGTGGAAATGAGCTACTTGTGAGGAGCATGTGGAGTGACGTGGAGGGACAGGTTGACGAATGAAGAAGTGAAGGAACGTTGTCGGGTAGATGTGGATGTGGTTGAGAAGATTAGGAGAAATACACTGAGGTGGTTTGGACATGTGGAGAGAATGAAGAATGAAAGACTGACTAAGAGGGTGTATGTAGGTGAGGTGGAGGGAGGGAGAGGGAGGGGTAGACCGAGGATGAGGTGGAGGGATGGAGTTGAGAGGCATATGAGGGAGGGGGGGGTGAGTTGGGGGGAGGGTAGTCAAATGGTGGGTGAGAGAGTGACTTGGAGGCGTTTTGTCTGCGGCCACCCTTTGCGGGATTAGGGCGTCGGGCTAGATAGATAGACTATTGTTTTTAACCGAAAAAAAAAAAATCGACATATTAGCATACAATGCTGCTACTTTTATGCATAAACTAGTACCTCAGGACAATAGCTAGCGAGTTCCTTTAAGTTGTAAGATGAAGTTGAATGTCTGTAGAAAGGTTAGTTATGAATATGCCTGGTTTTGTCAAAAAAAAGTAAGTTTTATAAATTTTTCAAAAAAATTATCAATACGCGGCATTTTCTTTTTCACCTGGTCCTTGTTGTTCTGTGAACAATAGACACTTTGCATCTATTAAGTGCAATAACAAACAAAATAACACCAATTATACTAGGAATAATGATGTTTTACATAAATAATCTTATTAATGAATACAGTGGCTGCTGCAATAAAAAATACAATGGTTCAATAAAAAAACTAACTTCACTGAAGGAGTTGATGAACACAAAGCCATGGGAAGTTATGGAAGGTTATTATTTCTTTTTACTGAAAAAACAAAGTCAAAACTCACACTGTGTCCTGCTGTGGTGTTATAACCACCAAAATTACTTAGGTTATGACACACAACAGAGCGTGCACACCGCTTGGTCAGCCAGAAAAAGCTTGGGACAAGAGCATTAGTATTACTACAGCACAGCAAAAAGGCTTGGGATGAGACTATCCTCATCGCCTTGGTGATTGTTAACACTACTTCACGCATAAAATGGCGCACTGAGAAGCCATTCTCCGTGAGGATGGTGCATAGGTATACTCTTGCTCCAATCGTAGTGGCGAAAAGCCTTTGATAAAGGTTGGCAATGTAAACCCAATGTTATTTTTATGGGTTTTCGCCCTTATGTCTTGGGTCATACATCACATCCACCAAGTCCACGTGAAAGTACATACTCTGAGGGACTGTGGGATAGCATTATCTCAATTTTCGACAAGGTGGCGCAAGGGTATACTCTTGCACGCGGGGCCTCACATATATATGTGTTTGTGTATATATATACTATATATATATATATATATATATATATATTTATACATATAAGTAACCCCTCCAATATCCGACGTAATAGAGCCATAGGCAGGTCCGGATAGTGGTCCTGTCCGGATATTGGGCCCCAGCTTATGGACTTGTACTTATGGACCCTAACTCAGAGAAACACCTATACAACTCCCTCTGGATATGCATAGCACCTATTTAAGACCCAAATCACACCAATAAGGCACATAAAAGACTGAAATAAATGCAAAAGAAGCATAAAATGAGGGTTTTGAGGTAGGTTCATACAATATTCAACATTCTGGGTACTTACCAGTGCCTGGCTCCTGGACTGGTACTTATGGACCTTAACCTAGCCTAACTCAGAAAAACACCGTCCTACTGCACATGCATAGCTCCTAACACCTTATTCACACCAATAAAGGACATTAAAGAGTGAAATGAGGTGTTTGAGGTAAGTATAGTATGGAAAAAAGTACAGTATGAAACATTCCTTCTACTTTTTTTTTTTTTTTTTTTAATGCGAGGAAGAAGGAACCAAAGGCCATGAGCCCACAGTAACAGTTCCCTCCAAGAGAAAAACAATACAATAGAGAGCCAAATTCAAGATCCGATCATTTTGAGATGCCTGGACACACTGCGTTTGAAAGACTGGAGATCATAGGCAGCAGGAAATACAGACAGAGGGAGACAGTTCCAGAGCTGACCTGTTGCATAAGTGAAAGACTGGGAGTAACGGTTAACTCTTGCATTAGAGAGTTGGACAGAAAAAGGATGAGAGTTTGCTGCCAGACGGGTGCTACGCGCCCATCGTAGAGGTGGAGGAATGCAAGCAGACAGTTCAGAGGAGCAGTGACCATTAAAGTAGCGATAGAAAAGAGATAAAGATGCAACAGTGCGGCGAAGAGACAGAGGTTGAAGGGAGCCAGTAAGAGGAGGAGAGTTAATGAGACAAAAAGCCTTTGACTCCACCCTATTGAGAAGAGCTGTATGTGGGGAGCCTCCCCACACATGAGAGTTGTACTCCACACAGGGGCGGATAAAACCCCTGTATAGAGTCAACAATTGCGCAGGGGTAAAGAAAGAGCGGAGTCGGCTTAGCACACCCAATCTCTTGGAAGCAGATTTTACAAGAGATGTAATATGATCTTTCCAAGATAAGTCCCGAGTAAATGAAACCCCAAGCATGTTCAAGGATGATGCAGGATTAAGCTGAATATTATTAAACATTAGTGGGTATACCTGTGGAAGATTTTGTCGGGTTGATAGGTGTAAGAACTGAGTCTTAGATGCATTAAAGACAACCATATTATTTTTACCCCAGTCAGAGATACGAGCTAAGTCAGACATTAGGTGTGCCACAGCCTCATCCCTTGTTTGTTGAAGTAACTGTTGAGATGGGCGTTGCGGGAACCGAATGGAAAGGTGAAGGGTGGAGTCATCAGCATATGAGTGGATAGGGTTAGATGTACAGCTTAGAAGATCATTGATGAATAAAAGGAAGAGAGTTGGTGATAGGACAGAGCCCTGGGGAACACCACTGTTGATAGATCTAGGAGAAGAACGATGGCCGTCTACAACAGCGGCTATAGAACGACCAGAAAGGAAGCTAGCGATGAAGGCACAGATAGAAGGATAGAAACCGTAGGAGCGAAGTTTGGAAATTAAAGATTTATGCCAGACTCGATCGAAAGCCTTTGAGATGTCAAGTGCAATGGCAAAGCTTTCGCCAAAGTCCCGAAAGGAGGATGACCAGGAGTCTGAAAGGTAGGTGAGAAGATCGCCAGTGGAGCGTCCCTGACGGAACCCATACTGACGATCGGAAAGAAGGTTGTGATAGGAAAGATGCCTTAAAATTTTTCTATTAAGAATTGACTCGAAAACTTTTGAAATACAGGACGTTAAAGCAATTGGACGATAGTTGGAGGGTTGGGAGTGGTCACCCTTCTTTGGGACTGGCTGAATGAGAGCAAACTTCCAGCAAGAAGGAAAGGTACAACTTGACAGACAAAGGCGAAAGAGTTTGCCTAGGCAGGGTGTAAGCACAGAAGCACAGTTCTTGAGAACAACAGGAGGGACCCCATCAGGCCCATATGCCTTGTTAGTACTGAGGCCAGTGATGGCAGAAAATACATCAACTGAAGAAATTTTAATGTCAGCCATGTGGAAGTCAGAGGGAGGAAGTGATGGAGGAACAGCACCGGAATCGTCTAAGGTAGAATTGGAGGAGAAAGTCTGTGTGAAGAGATCTGCTTTATCAGTAGAAGAAATAGCTACAGAACCATCAGAGCAGAAAAGAGGAGGGAAGGATGATGAGGTAAAGTTGTTAGAAAGATTTTTGGCAAGATGCCAGAAGGAGCAGGAAGAATTCGAGTCGGAGAGTTGAGAGCATTTAGTATGGATGAAATTATTTTTAGTAGAGCGAAGAACAGACCTAGCACGATTCCGGGCAGAAACGTAAAGATGATGTGATTCAGGGGTGGGTTGGCTCCGGTACCTTTTGTAGGCCCTCTCCTTGTTGCGGACAGCATTAGAACAAGCGTGATTAAACCAAGGCTTTCTTGCATTAGTCAAAGGATATGAGAAAGGAATGTATGCTTCCATGCCCAAGAGAATAACATCTGTAATGCGCAAGGCACACTCAGATGGCTCACGGCCATGGAAGCAATAATCATTCCAGGGAAAATCAAAGAAGTACTGCCTGAGGGCCTCCCAGTCCGCGGCTCCAAAATGCCACAGACGACGTTTCCCGGGAGGGTCCACAGGCCGTACCGGAGTGATAGGACAGGTTAAGGTAATAAGGTTGTGATCGGAGGAGCCCAACAGAGAGAAAAGATTAACAGAGTAAGCAGAAGGATTAGTTGTGAGGAAGAGGTCAAGTATGTTGGAGCTCTCTCCAAGGCGGTCAGGGATACGGGTAGGGTGCTGTACAAGCTGCTCTAGGTCATTAAGGATAGAAAAGATGTAGGCTTGTTCACCAGGTGGATCCGTGAAAGGAGAGGAGAGCCAAAGGTGGTGGTGAACATTGAAATCTCCAAGAATGGAGATTTCAGAGAAAGAAGAAATGGATAGAATGTGTTCCATCGTAGAAGTAAGATAGTCGAAGAATTTTTGATAGTCAGTAGAATTAGGGGATAAGTAAATAGAACAGATATATTTAGTCAGAGAATGACAGGAAAGCCGAAGCCAGAGTGTGGAGAATTCAGAAGAATCAAGTTCAGGAACATGAGAGCAAGATAAGTCGTTGCGTATATATACACAACAGCCACCTTTGGCTTTGAAATGAGTATAGAGAAAGTAGGAGGATACAGAAAAGGGTTTGCTGTCAGTTGCCTCAGACAGCTGAGTCTCCGTTAGAAAAAGAAGGTGAGGTTTAGAGGAGGAGAGGTGGTGCTCAACAGAGCGAAAGTTAGATGAAAGGCCGCGAATGTTGCAGAAATGAAGAAGAAGAGAGTCAGACCGTGGTTCCAGGGACCTTGAGTCGTCACCGGGAGACGGGCAGATGGTGGGGGCATTTATGGTCCCCCCCCCTGGGGACTCCGAGGCTTGATAAGACGACGCCATTTTTGGTAAATTTTGAATAGGAAGTGTAGTGTGTACTGTGCATGTAGTTTGGTGAAGATAGTTAGAGAAATTTGTACTGGAGAGCATGCTGGCCTACTCTCTGTGTAACTGAGACACTGAAAAAGTTCAGCAAAGGGGGATGGTCAGGAACTAGTCCTGAGGGCTGATGAAACGGGAGCTCCAGCACTCCCTGTCATCAGCTTTCCATCCACCTTGGGAGTACTGCCCTGCTCGACTGGTGCTACAGTCAAGTCCATGGCCATCTCGATGAATAACCGCCTCCTCTTGGACTCTGACAGTAAAACGGATTTCCTGAAGCACTTCCAGTACACTGTTCATTAAGTCTTGCACTGAACTTAGTCAATCGCACTCAGAAGTCCGTTCTCTTCACAGTGCGCACTCTAGTCTAACTTATGCTCCATTGTAACTTACTAAGTGTTGCACTCTGCACTTTAACTTTTCCCACTCTTCTAACCATTTCCTAAAGCAAAAACAAACATGTCTATTTACGTTAACCCGCGGCGTCCCGTCGACGTTCTTTAACGTCCTCACGTTTTGTCACTGCCAATCCCATTGACGTACTTCAACGCACTGCAATTGCAAGGTCCATAATTTCCACAATTTTCAAAATTCGAGCGAGATTTTCGATTCGCCCACCTACCCAAGCCTCCCCTACCTGCCACCAGGCGGGCAACGTCCCAGACCCCGCATGACCTGTGCGCGCCCTTGTCTCGGTCACTCACCCGTTAGCAGTGACCCAGATCAGACATGGCACGTAAAGGTTTCTCAGACGACGAGATACAATCCGCCCTGGATGCCTTCACTGGAGATAGTGATTCTCCACTTGATGACGATGTGGTGGATCATGATTATGTGCAGCCTGAGGAGGAAATAACAAGCAGTGATGAGGAGGTCCCTTTGCCCCGGAAAAAGCGGTATGTTACGTATCGTAAGGCAAGGGAAGGCCAGCCTGCACCCAAAACACCTGCACGGACCTCTCTCCATCCCCTAGAGAGAGATTCTGATGAGGACGAGGACGAGGACAAGGACGGCGGCTTAGGACGTGATGTTGCCTCATGGTTGGGGATGGAGAAAATCTCACCCTGAGGATCAGAAGGTGGGGCGAGAAGGCAAATCAGGTATGGTCCTTGTGTTTTGTCTGGGGAAGGCGAAAGTGGTGTGGCGGGAGTGCGGGGTGAAAGGGAAAGTGGTGTGGCGGGAGTGCGGGGTGAAAGGGAAAGTGGTGTGAGGGAGGCAGCACGAGAACGTGGTGTACGTAGGCATGGGGGAGACGAGGTGGAGCCGCTCCCCAGCACGTCTTTCGCCCCACAATATTCCCAAACTTCCTCCCCACAGCCCCAGGATGTGGGGAAAGGAAGGAAAGTGAAGGGAAAGGGTAAAGGAAAGGGAAGGGAAAGGGTAAAGGAAAGGGAAGGGAAAGGGTAAAGGAAAGGGAAGGGAAAGGGTAAAGGAAAGGGAAGGGAAAGGGTAAAGGAAAAGGGAGAGGGAAGAGAAGTGCGAATGATGAAGGGCGCCGCTCTCCACCTCCCTAACCTCCCCCACCACCCTCACCTCCCGACCCTGACGAAGGCAACGATGGGGACGAGGCTGGAGACGGTAGTGTCTCGTGGAACTGGGAAGATGGGAGTAATTTTACTCCCATCATTCACCCTTTCACAGAGGAATGGCGGTCTGGTTGCACGGCTCCAGGTGTGCACGCGGGTTCCAATAGGGTGGATTTCTTCCACCTGTTCTTTGGGGAGGCGTTTGTGGGGCGCATAGTGGAGCAGACAAATTTCTTTTCATGAACACAGCGCCGTGAAACTGAACGTCTGGGTACAACTAGCAGGCACTCCCAGCAATATGACTATCCTATAACAATTTCTGAGATGTTCTTATTTTTTGCCCTGGTTCTCTTGATGGGTGTTGTCAGGAAAAATCAAATACCGGCATACTGGACCACTGACCCAATGACCATCACACCTTTCTTTGGAAAGGTGATGAGTCGTAATAGATTTCAGCAGATTCTCGGCCGCCTCCACTTTTTTGATGCAGAAGATCCAGCTAATGCTAATAACACTGATAAAATGAGAAGAATTAAGCTTGTATTTGATCATCTACGGGAAATGTTCCGCTCCTCATTTTATCCTTACAGAGACCTCGTCATAGACGAGAGTCTTGTGTTGTGGAGAGGCAATATTTCCTTTCGCCGGTACATACCCAGCAAGAGACACCATTTCGGGTTCAAGATCTTTGTTATGTGTGACTGTAAGACTAGTTATGTGCAAGACATAGTCTTGTACACGGGCACACAGACAGACATAACAGAAGATCATAGTATTGGACTCTCAGGGGCCGTAGTGAAGACAGTGATAGAGGAGTACCTTCATCGTGGTCATGTGTTGTACCTGGACAACTGGTACACTAGCCCTCTTCTCGCTCGGTTCCTCCACCAACACGACACCGGAGTCTGTGGTACAGTAAAGAGAAACAGTCGCCATATGGTCAAGATAGGGAGGAAACTTGACAAGAACGAGGTGGTTTTCTTCCAGGCAAATAACATCCTTGCCACCCTGTGGAACCACAACAGGGAAGTTTGCCTCCTATCGACTGTACACAGCCCCCTGATGCACCACACAGACTCCGTTGATCACCACAGCGAGAGGAGGCGCAACGTCTAGAAACCTGAGTCTGTGCTTGACTATAATCTGAACATGAGGCAAGTGGATCAGTCAGACTCTATGATTTCCAGTGTGGACTGTGCCAGGACCACGATGAAGTGGTACAAAAAGCTCTTTTTCCACTTGCTCGACATGACGGTCCTCAACGCACACTACCTCCACGTCATGACAACGGGAATCTCTGAGACCTTTGAGGGATTTGTGAGGGAGCCGTCACGTGAAATAATTGCCAGGTACGCCCAGGACAGGCCCACACACTGCACACGCACCCCCATGGCTGCCCAGACTCCCCTACGCCTTGCAGGATGCCACTACCCTAGCACAATCCCTTCCCAACCAAACCGTTGTAAACCCCAGCGCTGCTGCCATGTATGCAAGCACTCAACAGTCAGACCAGCCACTCAGAGAAAAGACACAAGGTACGAGTGTGCAGAGTGCAATGTTGCGTTGTGCCTTCAGCCCTGTTTCAAAGAGTACCATAACTTCCTATACTACTGAAACTGTGTGGGATGGCGATATGACGCTCAGTATAATGGTAAGGCCAGTCAGTATGTGATAAGTTTTATATACAGTTGAAACGGGTGTAATGTTAGCAGGAAAGTAAAGCATAAGTTGAGAAATAGTGTAAGTTGAAAGAAGTGATATCAAAACTACACCCACTGTGTAAATCTGCGAAAATATGACGCTCAGTATAACAGTCTGGTCTGTAAAAATGTGGTAGCAATGATATAAAGTGGAAACAGGTGTAATGTTAGCAGGAAAGTAATGTATAAGTTGAAAAATAGTGTAAGTTGTAACAATTGATATCATGAGTACACCCACTGTGTATATCTGCGAAAATATTACGCTCAGTAGAACAGTCTGGCCTGTAAGAATGTGATAGCAATGATATAAAGTGGAAAAGGGTGTAATGTTAGTAGGAAAGTAATTTATAAGTTAAATACTAGTGTAAGCTGAAACAAATGATATCGCGATAACACTCACTGTGTAAATACGAGATAATATGACGCTCAGTAGAATAGTAAGGTCTCCAATTATGTGATAGCAATGATTTAAAGTGGAAACATGTGTAATGTTAGAGGAGAAGTATTATATAAGTACAAAAATAGGTTGTAAGTTGAAATAGCGACTTCACCCTCTGTGTTATTATGCGCTATTATTACACTAAATATTATCGTAAGGCCTGAAACTATCTCAAAACAGTTCTCTAAAGTGGAAAAGTGTATAATGTTATTAGGAAAGTATTATGTAAGTTGAAAAAACATAATGCGAGTTGAAACAACAGTCACAGCGAGTTCACTCACTACGTAAATAAGCGCTAACATTACGCTAAATGTTATCGAAAGGCCTGTGAATACGTAAAAACAGTTCTATAAAATGTAATATGGTATAATGTTATTGGAGATGTATTATGTAAGTAGAAAAAATATGTATCATGAATCAGCAATGTTAGCGATTCATCAATGAACAGTTTGGCCGATTTCGCTCAGTTCGCCCAATGGTACAATGCTCATTTCACCTCTATTTTTGTATAAAATCCAATTTACTCTTGTATCACATGTCTTTATGTTTGCAATAAATACATATCTGCTTACTTTTATTGGTTTCCCAGACTTATAATACCATAGAAAACGTGAGAGCCTCAGACCACCTCCACAGAACACGGTACCAGGTGTAACGAAGGTATACCTGTTTGGGCCACTTATGGACCCCGGTGAACACTTTCTTGGTGACTGACCATTGTTTCTGACCAAAAGCGAAAGTTTTAGCAAAAAAAATTTGGGTCCAAAAATGGTCGGGATTGGGGGGTACCATTGGTGAAAAAGTGGTCGGGACGGGGCGAGTTAAATCCATCCATCCATTGCCAGACGCCATGTATCCCAAACGGGGTGGTCAAGGGCTTAGAGTTAATTGTTTTACAGGGAGGAGCACTAATCCTCCACCAACCCCACTTGACACGTAGGGATGCCAACAGCATCTGGTGTTCCCAGGCGGTCACCCATCCAAGTACTAACCAGACCCAACGTTGCTTAACTTCGCTGATCGGACGGGAAGCGGTGTACTCAACGTGGCATGGCCGTTATTGTTCCAAAATTGTATTCTCACTCACAACTGTGAGTGTGGCACACACACACTGTTTTTTTCACTGCACAACACTATAAATTCCCGTCTGGTCTAGTGGAGAAGTTCTTGCTGTTTAATCACCATCAGAGTCCGAGAGTATCACTGGCAGGTGACCTAGGGGTGAGTTGCTGGGTCGTGGTGATGGCGTACCCACTGCAGACAACTCTGAAGACAGACGCAAACTCACGTCGAGCGGTGACTCCACCGTGGCTGATGTGCCAGGCTGTGGCTCGAAGCATGAGGGGCTGTCTTGGGGAGGCAATGGAGTGGAGCCAGGGCTGGGCACAGCGGGGGTCACGGGCCTGAAAAAACTGTCAATCGTTGATTGACGCAAGGACCGACGATTCTGATGATTGATGATGCGCTGCCTGAAAGCACGCACTTCCTCCACAAGTCCCAAGGGCCCCATCTCCCTGTCGCAGTCCAGGTGTTCCAGGTAGTCGAGAACGAACTCTAGGTGTTCCCGGAGTGCGCTCAGCTTGGGGATGGCTGGAGTAGTGTCATGCTGAGAGGAGTCCGCATCATCGTCACCGTCCTCGTCGGAATCTTCAAGCTGGGTACTGACACCTGCAACTGAAGATGCGATCTCGATATCAGACAATGTCTGATACCCAGGATCGCCCTCGTCGTCATCCAACCACTCACGCACATCGTCCACATCAACATCGTCGCCATGTGTACGTAGCTGTGCATGGAAGTCATCCACGTCAAAACCTAGGAAATCGTACTCCACATCCGTTCCGAGAAGCAGACGAGACCAACCATTTTCTAGAGTCTTGACAGGGACTTCCTTCCATGCACTGGCCCAGTTGTAGATTGCAGACTTGATGTTGTAGCGGCGAAGGTTTTCCAAAGTCCGCTGGCCTCGCGTGTCCCGTCCCTCCCTGCGCTCGTCCTCGTCCTCAAGAACAATCATCAACTCGTCCAGGAACTTCCGGCGGTATAGGCGCTTTGTTGCCACGATCACTCCTTGGTCCATTGGTTGGATGAGAGCAGTTGTATTAGGTGGCAGAAACATGCACCTAATACGGCCATTCTCAGCCACCAAGTCCTTGTCGCATGGGTGGGCAGGTGCATTGTCGTGGAGAAGGAGGGCCTTTACCTGGTCGCGCGGGATTCTCAGTGTCTTCGTCTGGTAATGGATGACCTCCTTGACGAAGTGGCGGTGGAACCAGTCTTTGAAGATCTGGGCTGTAAACCATGCCTTCAAGGAATGATACCAGACGACAGGAAGGACATCCATCACCCCACAAAGACACCGAGGCTGCTTTGCACGGCCAACAATAACGGGCTTAAGCCGGTGCATGCCGTTAGCATTGGCACAACACAAAGCAGATATCCGTTGCTTGGAGAGCTTGCGGCCAGGTACACGCTTCTCCGTCTCCTCGGCTAGAGTGTTTGTTAGCAAAGAGCAATAGAATAAACCAGTTTCGTCAGCATTGTAGACTTGACCGAGAGTGAGGCCCTCCCTGTCGATCAAGCCCTTCACCTTGTCCCGAAACTCGTCAAACTTTGTTAGCGTCCAAAGTTTCGCCATGAGCTTTACGGTTCGTAAGGCCATGCCGTAACTTGAACGCGAAGAGCCAACCCTCGGATGCCTTGAAGTCTAGGGCGTCGTGAAGCCTGGCGAACTTCTCAGCAGCAGCCTTCAGCTCCGTTCCACGTACCATCACACCAGCAGCATGTTGCTGTCAATACCAAATCAACGTGGAGCGGTCAATTTCAGCAAACTTGGGAGTAAACATCACTTTCCTCTCCACGTTGCGTTTGCTTCTCAACGAGAAGTCAGCCGTGTACTGCATGAGTTTGTCTTGGGATCTCTTGATATTGAACAAAGTAGATTGGGCCAGGTTGAACTCGCGGAGGATGCGGGAAGAAGACCACCCCGCATCTACTTTCTCCAATATCTCCCGTTTCTTCTCCAGAGTCAACACCACACTCTTCCTCTTCTCAGGCGGCGGGGCCATCATCACACACACTAATAAGAGGCCCGAGGGCAGCAGGAGTGCCTGCAGCAGGTAAGGAACCACCACAAAAGCGAGCACGTGGGCAGCCATGACGACGAGCATGCACTCGCGATGAGAGACAGGCGGAAAGTGGGGAGGATGCAGCGGCGCTCTATCGGACGTCGGAGGAATGACGCGCCACAACAAAGCTGTCCCGCGCCGTGTGCGCCAAGTTCAAATTACGGGCGGGAAAAAATCGGGTTTTTCTCGAATTCTTTGCGGTTTTCGGACCATTTTGGGAATATTGGATCCCGGGACGATTATGTCCGGTTAGTGGGGATGTTTGGATATTGGGTGTTTGGATATTAGAGGGATTACTGTATATACAGTAATCCCGCATATTTCGCGGTAGTTACGTTCTTGTAACCCCAGCGAAAATTCAATTCCGCGAATACTCTATTAACAATTGAATCTTACACCACCATGCTGCCCATCACACAGTCCATGTCCATACTGATTGCGAGACAATTCGCCGTCAGACAATTCCCGTCAAAACATGGACGATTCCCCTTCAGAACAATTCGCACCCTGGACGATTCCCCGCCATTCTATAAATATACTAATCAATACTTTTATCAATATACTTATTATTAATTAATCAATACTTTAATAACTATATTTCAGGGGGATCCAGCAAAGTCTATGTTCAGTAGCGTAGGTTCTGGATATTATTTATTAGTTGCTCCTTTAGTCAATAATTAACTTTCTTCCTCGCTGTAGTTGCCTTTGAATTATATTCTAGCGTCACCCATAGCTATCTTCATTAATGAAGGCAAATTGTTTTGTGTTTGTTGTGACTGCGAATTGTCCCGAAACCTCCATACTCATCCCGAAATACCTTCTTACAAGACTGAAAGCACATACTCCATTATGAAGGAAAAACGTAAACACCGTACTGTAATACACAATTATCTACACATTTATTCACAAAACAGTACAAAATAAAAAGATGCATTAACTGGTGATAGCAAACACTCCCCGGTCGTTTCTTAGCTTGTCCAGGAACACAATTTTCTCTGCTAAGGTCATAACTTTTCTTGATCGTTTTGTCACTTTGGAGTTCTTACTAATTGTATTATTAGCCTTTGGTGAGGCTGGCTTACGTCCTGGGGCCATGTGGAAAGCAAGTGGGAGGCAAGAGGCTCATATCATAGTGCGGTTACAAGCACATCTCACACGTAGGGCAGTCAGGCGTGGACTGAGGAATGCGGCCGCGGGGCAGAGAGCTGTGTTGCCATATCCAAACAACGAAATTATGCTAGGGCAATGAAAAAATTATGCTAGATTGAGCAAATTTGTTCCAAGTAAAAAATGAATTATGCTAACTTGAAGCTAAATGATAAAATTCTATACATATTCGTGCAACATATCAATTATGTATTGTTTACTATGAAAATATTAAAATGAACCTACATACAGTAAGAGGATAAATATCGGTTTTCTGCCCATAGCCTACTGCTTTTTCCCACGAAACTTACGTTTTTCTGATGGATTTTGATGTGATTCATTCGATTTTGAGCATCATTTCCGTCAGAAATAACCAGATTTTGAGATATGACCCCCCCATCCCCCTGCAACAATGGGGGATCTTTGGGGAATCGGGGGTTATAGGGAGGGGGGGAAACACAGAAAATGGTCATTTCCGACTGAAATGAAGCTGAAAATCGAATGAATCATACCAAAATCCATCAGAAAAACCTAGGTTTCATGGGTAAAGTACAAAGCTCAAACTTATCCTAACCGAACCAAACCGAACCTAACCTAAAACCTAACCTAACTTAATCCAACCTAACCTAACCTAACCTAACCTAATTCAACCCAACCAAGCCCAAACTGAAAGTAACCAACAATTCAAACATCTTCTTACCTTATTCGTCTCTCCCTCTCTCTCTCTCTCTCTCTGATTTGTAGCTTTTATAAAATTACAGTATTCCAAAAATATTCCATTCCATTC
>NC_137010.1:33865926-34083426 GCF_032717465.1 Coenobita brevimanus
AAGAAAAATTTTGAAAATATATTTAAGAAAACTGTAAACTTAATCACAAGGCATTTTGGAAATATGCTTCAAGTAAATTACAAGTTAAAACAGGAGTGAGTGATTTACCATACTCAACCATGATGGTGAATTGTGCAGGGAAAGCTAATATACTGAATGAATTTTTCAGCAGTGTATACACTACCAAAGATGTCTTGAATATCCCATGGATGGAGAGCAAATGCAATAATAGGTGCAGTATTATAAATGTAAATGTGGAAGATATACAGAAGAGGCTTAATGGATTAAATACTTACAAATCTGCCAGACCAGATGAGTTACATCCCAGGGTATTGAAAGAAGCAAGCAGCAGCATGGCAAAGACTGTTTATGAGATCTGTCATATTTCAAAAGTGATGGGAAAACTTCCTGATGACTGGAAGAAAGGTTATATAACACCAATATTTAAGAGTGGTAACAGGAACTGTGCCAACAATTACAGACCAGTTACATTAACTTCAATATTATGTAAAGTTATGGAGTCCATTGTCAGGGATGTGATGATTAAACACATGATGGATAATGATTTATTCTGTGAAAATCGGAATGGATTTACCCTAGGTAGATCATGCATACTTCAGCTGCTGGTCACAATGGAGGGATGTTCTGATATGCTGGATAAGAACGAACCTTTTGATACAGCGTATTTTGATTTTAGTAAGGCTTTTGATAAAGTTCCACATCTTAGATTGCTTAATAAAACAGAATCATATGGATTTAGCGGAGAAGTACTGGCATGGATAAAAGATATTCTTGTTGGAAGTTGGCAGTGAGTAGTCGACGAAGGGGAGTATTCAGAGTGGAAGCCTGTCACAAGTTGTGTACCGCAGGGTAATGTGCTGGGACCATTATTATTTGTTATATATATAAATGACCTGCTGATGTAGTTAAGGCAATGCTTAAGATATTTGCAGATGATACAAAGTTGTAAGGTATGGTCAAAACAGAAACTCAGATCCAAGTCCTACAAAGTGATATGCAGTAGATAATATGTGTACCTGGACATCAAACTGGCAACTGGAGTTTAATGTAGATAAATGTAAGGTGATTCATTTTGGAAAAAATAACCCAAGAAACAGATATACTATAGTAACTCAAAATGGTGTAAAGGTGATATCAGACACCATGGTGGAGATGGACTTGGGGATTCTAGTGGACAAGGATTAAACATTTCACAAGCAAGTAGCAGCCACAGTCAAGAAGGCCAACAATGTTTCGGGAGTAATAAGGAGAACATTTACACGTCTGGATGGTCAAATGCTGGTCAGACTGTACTGGTCAATGGTTAGACCAATTTTGGAGTATGGTACTTCAGTGTGGTCGGTGAGGTTTAAGATGGATATGGATAGTTTGGAGGCAGTACAGAGGAGAGCAACTCGATTGATTCCTGAAATTAGTGGACTGGGTTATCAAGGATGACTTAAAACACTGGGGTGTTTTCACTGTACTACAGGAAGGAAAGGAATGACACGATGGAAGTCTATAAAATAATGAACGACCATGTAAGAATTGAGCAAGAAATATTTTTTGAGCTCCATGACTCCAGCACAAGAGGACATCAATTGTAAGTTGAAAAAACAGTTCTCAAGGCTTGATGTAAGAAACTACTCATTCTCAAGAAGGATAGTTGATGACTGGAACTCTTTACCTGGAGATGTTGTGTCAGCCCCAAGTATTGAAAGTTTTAAAAAGAAACTATACTGTTTTTGGAAAGAGAGCATTTTTGAATTACCACATTGATATTGATATATACCACAGTCCTGACACACTGCCACCTAGTGTAGTATTAAGGCCAGTTCACACGAGCAAACTCGCAGCCGTTTTTTGCCATAATTTGCTCCCCGGTAGAAATTCCGGCCGCTTTTTTTGCCGGTATGGAGAGACCCACATGTCGGTCTTTTTTGCTGGAATCGGAAGAAAGAGGCCAGGCCGATTTAAATGGAAGCACCGAACAAGGCAAAGCTCTGGGAACGAAGACGAATATGACATCTTGTGTGTTTACTATTGCTACTGCTACTCTCACTTTAACGTTCATTCCATTTTGGGTGTATCTGGTATGACCATGAGTATAAAAGAATGATTATTTAAGTATGAGTTAAAGGTATACATCAGGAATCTTATTTGTGATTTTATGCTTAAGAAAATTTATGCATACAGTCCCTGAAGCCACCGGAAAGCTGAGAGACAGTAAAGGCTTGTTCAAATGAGCAAAATCATGGTCATGAGGGCTCATCTTGAAGTAGTCAAAGTGCAAGTGCAAGAGCTGCACACCTAGCACGAGTACGGTGGTCCATCTTTGTTTGTAAACACTGTTACCATGTTCCTGCCTCTGCGGTCCTCGTACTTGTGAACACCTTTCTGAGAGAAATGCCGAAATCGCCATTTTTTCCCCGCAAATTGGCGAAAGAAGCGGCCGTGATTTAGTTCATGTGAACCGGCCTTTAAGGTAAGGAATCTGGCATACAGGCGCAAGCCTTTCAGCCAGACTGCTCGGTATGAAGGGGCTATAGTAAAATCTGAGATACGGTAACATTTGCCTTAAGGGGCTATAGTAAAATCAGTGATACGGTAACATTTGCCTTAAGGGGCTATAGTAAAATCTGAGATACGGTAACATTTGCCTTAAGGGGCTATAGTAAAATCAGTGATACGGTAACATTTGCCTTAAGGGGCTATAGTAAAATCAGATATACGGTAACATTTGCCTTAAGGGGCTATAGTAAAATCAGAGATACGGTAACATTTGCCTTAAGGGGCTATAGTAAAATCAGATATACGGTAACATTTGCCTTACGGTAAGGGACTATAGTAAAATCAGAGATAAGGTAATATTTGCCTTACCGTAAGGGGCTGTGTTTGTTGACAAAACTATCCTTTTCTTACCCGCTGTGGGAGTGTCACCCCAAAACCCGCTGGCACATCCGACCCTCACAGTCTTATGATCTTTTTCTGAGCCAAAATTCCGCCGATAATGCGTTGTTGCTGGTATTAACTGTAATTTTCCCCTTCTGCAGCCAGACACCAACCTCCCTAGATAAGCCATGGTTCGTGAGTCCGAAAGTTTGGTCCCTTACGTAATAAATTGATATATGTTTCGAAATTATTATACGATTTAATTTCTAACTTTCATCAACCTTTCTTGTCAGTGTTTAAAGTATGGGTAAGAAATAGGTCTACTGAAATTATGATGGGCAGTTTGAGTGTACAAAACAAGTCAAAGTCAGCATCAGCAACACGAACATTTGTATCTTTAGATGTCGAGATAACATAAATTTATAGTTTTATCTTTAAGGTCAGTCTGAGTACAAGCTTTATGTTTTTAAATAAAGTAATAACAGTATACTATATAAATCCATACTAAATGCATGCAGCTAAATCTCTGTATTTTAAGTAGTTAATGATAGTATAGCTATCGTATATATATGTACAATTTACAGGCAATCAAATTTAGTAAAATGAGAGTTCTATGTTTATTCTTTATAAACATTCACACTCAGGAAAATCAATATATCATGTAAGTGTTCAGAAACCATGTAAATATTTCCAATTTGGCATTAAATAACCGTCAAAAACTAACAGACTGCCATTAATGGGGACTGCGAAATAATATCATATGAAAATGTTTACTCAATTTGTGTATTTACTTGGTATTAGCATCTATTCCCATATCCTATGTAGAAATATTATTGGAACGTTACCTCAAATTTTCAGCTGCAACGTCATTCAGTGCTGGGTGGGGGCGAGGACGAGGTGGTTGTATATCCTCGCATATTTTAACATTTTGCAGTCCAAATATTTATCAAATCAACCTGTAGACATGATAAAGTGAGTTATACAATCAACCCAAAATCCCTAGAACCCCGGAGAGTGACCAGCAGTGTTCGGGAATAGACAATTTGGGGGATATAAATAGGGGAAAGGACAGTGTCTGATGAAGTGAACGTTGGGCAACCTCGTCAGTTTTGTCACAAATATAAAAAGAAGTGGACCGTAGATAATAAATTTTCAAAGGGAAGACCATTAAAGCCCCGATAGTTGATAAAGAAAAGCCCCAGCGTAAGGAAGATATGTCAGGATGAAGGAAAATTAAGCAAGTACATTATGGATGGTGAATTGGTCGTAGAATAATGAGTAACAAAACGACATAATTATTAATCTTTGTACATATATATTTAAAATTATACGCTGAAAAGAAGTCATTTTTAGGGGAATATGGACGCTGAAAAACGCTAAGAAACATCCTTAAGAGGAAGTAATTAAAAATACAAAGTAAATGATTAAGATAAGATTGGGATAGAGGGGTAACAATGGAGATGATTGATGGGGAGACAGTGTACAACTCCCACGACGATTCTCACATCGTCATGTCGGAGAAGGTGCAGAGTCTGGCTGGGAGCATCTACCAAGAGTTCGAACGTATGATCTCCAAGTATGACGAGGACGTAGTGAAGGATCTCATGCCCCTGGTGGTCAATATCCTAGAAGGGCTTGATCTTGCGTATACAGAAAACCAGGAACATGAGGTAAGATTGGATGGTTATTGAAGGGGTTTGCATATGGAGAGCATTATCATATAGTGCCTTTGGCAGTGTCATTTACATTCCACAAGGAGAGAGAGAGACTTCATTAGAATAGCACTATTGTATTTTGATTTTTTGTATAGTTCTGTAGATTACCTGTATGTTAGGTAGACTTTGTTGAAATACCTATGGTGTATGATAAACTTTCAGGATATTTTTGAATAATGTTTAGAATTCCTGTCATCATTTCTGTTTCAATTTGGGTCTGGTTGACTTGGGCTGATGGATAAAACTGATCTCATTACATCCTCCCAGTCAGGGGAAGTTTACTTTTTCATGAGCATGAGCATTGTAATTAGTAAAATGCTTTTTCTGTTTCCGAGTGTTCTTATGTTTGTAACTACAGGGGGTATTTTGGTAATCCCTAAGGAGACAGGACCACCTCATAAACAAAATTACCTGTTATCTACCGGACCTCATAAGTCAGTGACTTTGTAAAGGTGTACAGAAGTACATTTTAGAGTATGAAAAGGATCCATTTGTAAACAAAAGATTGAATTCATAAGGGATGGGTTAGGTTAGGATAAGTTTGGTTTGGTTAGTGTGAAATAGGGTTGGTTAGGATAACTTAAGTGTTAAATTACAATAATTTTGGTAAGGTATGGATGAATAGGTGCTGTATGGGTAATTTTGTTTAAAAATGGCATTCTGAGATGGCATCCATCTGTCATCACTTGCTACAAGATGGCATTCGTATGCCTTCGACGCTTTTAGGGATTGTAAACAAACACCACTTTCAAAGCACTTTTCACCAGTTTTAACAGAAAATAAAATAGAAACTTGATAATGCACTCAGAAAATACTCTATCTCTTGAAGAGCTTAGGTAAAAAAAAAAAAATAATAATAATAATACAAAATAAAGTGATCCTGTGCCTCCTTAAGTATTACCGGTACTGAATTTTTCACCTCAGATGCATGTCCGCAAAAGAATAGTGTATTGTCCTAGACATCCACTGCCCTACTTTGTAGTTATCTCTTATAACCCATTCCATATACAGATTGAACAACCATGGAGACATGACACATCCTTGTTTCAATCCAACATTCAGATAGAAAAATTCACTCTGTTCACTATTCACATGCACTGCAGCCCTAGCATCCTCACACTTACTCTTCACAGCCTTCAACAACTCCCCATCTACTCCATATATTCTTAATACTTTCCACAATCCTTGTCTATCCACCCTGTTATATGCTTTCTCCAAATCCATGAAGGCCACATACAACTTCTTTCCCTTCTCTAGAAACTTTTCCACTAAAGATCTAAGAATGAATATCTGATCTACACAACCTCTTCCCTTCCTAAAACCTCTCTGTTCTTCTCCAACTAATTCTTGTTATTTCCCTAACTTTGTCAATAAGTATCCTGCCATATACTTTTCTATTACACTAAGAAGATAGCCTAAGTGCCCCTGTTATTACCACACACTTCTTTTTCCCTTTTTTCTTTTTACAGGGGAATAATTATTCCTAGGTTAAATATTATATTTCTCTAAGAATCTTTAATTTGTATCATTGTACCATACATACACTGTACTAGTACTACAGTATAGCCTATACAAGGGATCTTTCATTCATATTGCTGGCCTAAGTAAGTTAATAATTATATGTAAGTTTGCACATCTCAGTGTAACAGAATTGTCTGTGCCTTCAACTTACGGTACCTGCTAGTCATATTTTATACCTTCTCAAAATAATGGCAGTTATTTTTTAAAAATTGCCAGGTGTCCGAACAAACCCCTCACATGTCCGGCAACGATGTATGGTTGAAGATTATCGATTTACAGCTTACATCAATGGTCGTCCGGATTCCCCTCCTTCCCCTAACCCGTATGTCTGAACATAACCCCCACCTGTGTTTAATAAGTTCGGACACTCGTTAAAATATTTCCCTACCAAAATAATGATCTCCAATTTCTGGGAGGTGTTATGATTTAATAGCCACATGATTCAGCTCCCTTTTGGATACTTAACATCTGCCATAAACCAGAAAGGAAGAGAAGGAGTTAAAAAAAAATAAAACTCAAAGTGTCTGAACTCACCCCAACTGACGGTATTTTTTTTATATACTGGTTCCTTCTCTCCCCCCTCTACCATTTTTTTCTTTCCATTTCTTTCAGTTGTTAGTTTTCTCCCCTCCTGTCCTTTTCACATGTTCTTTCCTTCCTTTCTTCCTTTTCTGTCTTGGTATGTGTCCCTTTAATGTGTTCCCTCTTTCTTTATTTTGTTCTTTTATCAAGGTGTCTTTCAGTTCAGTAAAAATGATATAATCAGTAGGGCCAGCTGTGCCATGCTAGCACTCCAAGTGGCTGATCTAGTGCTGCTGTTTACTTCATTGCCCTTTCATGTGGCCTAGCTACTCGTACCAGTATATGGTAATGCATATTCACTTACTTATATCACATAGTGTGGGTATCTATATATCTATCTCTCTATCTATCTATCTGGATATATATACAGTATGTATATATTGTTCCCATCATCATCATCATCATCCGGACTACTTTTCCCACTTTAGGGCAGGGTGAGGAGTAGCAATGTCCAGACAGTCCAGATTTGCCCAATCCAAATTCCATTCACTCACCATTCAAGCCCTTGGAATCCTGGCTCTATCTAATACGCCAAAAACATTCATTACGTTCTATAGCTTCACATACATGGATCCAACAGAGTCAGTTCGGACGCTGTCACGTTGAAAAGGGGTGCCAAATCCCTGATCATGCGCTTCTCCTCACAATATACATCCATCCAGCTCGATCTCTCGTCAGTCCTCTAGGCTCACTGACTTCCAAACCTCTCATCCTCACATACTCATCCACCATATCCCTCCACCTTCTCCTTGGCCTACCTTGCCTCCTCCCTCCTTCAGATTCACTCAGATATACTATCTATCTATCTATCTATGTATTGCCAGATCCCATAATCCCGTAAGGGTTGGCCATTTGACTTTTGAGTTATTTGTTTTACAGGGAGGGGCACTAACCCTCCACCAACCCACTTGTTGACATGTAGGGAACACATATGGTTTGGGTATATGGTCACCACCCAGCATTGTAAATGGTTTCTTGGCTTATAGAAAACCATTTGGCTTGTCACTCAATGTAAAGCCACCCGTAAAGGAAAGAAAAGCAATAAGAAGTGACAGGAAAGATGGGAGAAATAGGAAGAGAGGACACACACCACAAATTGATTTAGGACCTACACACAGAATTGCTGTGGGAGAGTTGTCTGTCTTTCCTTTGTATTTCCACCTCTATCAAGTGAATTTCTTGGGCAAGAAGTAACTGGCAACTCCTCTGGTGTTGGCAGGAGGTGGTGAAACACTCAGCACGTCAGTGCTTGCCCAGAAGCAAGAGTGGGAGCATATGTTCCCGTTGCCCCAAGCTTGCACCTCCCCCTTTTATTTTGTATGCATTACTGTTTGCCCTGTTATTTTGCTAGAGTCGAGTTGTCATGCCTGAAAAGTACTGCTCAAGGGATGAGAGGGTCCATATCATTGCATGGAGGCAGGATAATGTCCCTGTCAACACGATTTGTGAACGTACTGGACACGCAAAGTTGACCATCATGATGATTCTTGCTGCAGCGCGCAGCCTGCCACCTGATGTTGTACCAGAGCAGAAGCATGACGGTGTAAAGAAGAGGACGACTTCCAGAGGTACAGATACGGTTCTGAAGAGAGAAGTAATCAAGAATCCTCGACTGACAGCAGCAGAATGGAAGAGAATGCATCCCCAGCTGTTACAAGACATATCAATTTGAACTATCCAACACCGCTTGCAGGAGAAGCTGGGTTTGCCAAACTGCACTGCAGCCAAGAAACTGTTTCTCACTGACCACACGTAGAAGCAGCGCATTCAGTTTGCCAAGAAGTATGCACACTGGACATCGGATGAGTGGAGAAAAGTTAAGTTTTCTGATGAAAGTACATTTCATGTGTTCCAGGTGCATTCTGCCAAGGTTGGTCGCCCTGCCTCTCGTAGTCAATATGACCCTGCTTGAGCAGTCCAACTGTTAAGCACCCACAATCAGTAATGGTATGGGGGTGTTTCTCAGATGAAATGGGAAGGGGAGGGCTCTACTTTCTTCCTAAGAACTTGATGGTGAATGGTGGCCGGTACAATCAAGTTTTGAAAGTTCATTTGTTAAACTTTTTTGATATTCATAGGTGCGACTTTTTCATGCACAATTCAGCTTTATGTCACAGGTCAAGGAAGGTGACAAAATGGCTTCAGGATAATCGGATTGTGGTCCTTGTCTGGCCTGGCAACAGTCCGGATCTAAATCCGATAGAAAACTGCTGGGCAAAGATAAAGAAAATCATGGCAGAGAAGAAGACACCCAATCTGGACAACCTTAAGACTGAACTGACAATAGTTTGGTGCAAAGAAATGTCCTTAGATTACTTTAGAGATCTAAGTGATTCCATGCCATAATGCAGCCAACTGGTCCTGAAAAACAAGGGAAACATTATTTCATACTAATGAATGGCATTTCATGAACAAACATTGTGATATACTATGATTTCTGTGTTTTTAATACCTTGTGGGGGGAGGTCCTAAGTTAGTTTGCGGTAGCTGTACCTTTTTCACCACTGTTGTTATCCATTCTCTCCACATGGCCATACCGTCTTAGTAGCTACACTTTCTTCGATTCTGGTGTCAACAGACTTCCATACTCAACATCTTTCACGAATCACATCTTCATATCCTGTCCACTGTCTGTACTCTACATACATTCCTCAGCAGTCCCATCACTCTTGACTTTTCATTTTCATGCCACACCATAGTCTCACATCCCTGTGTTAAATTTGGCAATAACTCTCCATGCAAGCCTCGTGCAGCCTCAACACTCAAGCCTCTGTTCCTTATCAAGGCCTTCATTGCACCAGCTACTTTCCTTCCTTGTGTCACTCTACTTTCCACTTTATTTGCGCATTTTCATCTTTTTTCTGTCACTGTACCCTGGTATTTGAACTCTTTCACCAATTCCAGTCTCTCTCTATTCACTGTAACATTGCACTGGGAGTCACCTTCTCTCTCAGTAACCATCACTATACTCTTTTCTGTGTTTACTCTCAAGGCACAGTGCTCATAGACATCGGCAAGACTCTGCACTAGTCTACCAAGTTCTTGTCTGGTATTTGCAAGTAGTGCTGCATCATCAGCATACAACAGATTGGAGACATTCCATCCATCACCATTCTTTACCAATGCCATTTCCCTCTCCATTACTCATGTTCTTACTTCTTCTCTCATCATCCCATCTATATAGCTTTATATTGAACAACCATGGGGACATCACACAATCTTGATGCATGCCCACATTGATCATGAACCATTCACTTAGACGCCCATTAACCCTTACACGTGCTTCAGTACCATCATAAAAACTTGATGGCACCTAGCAGCTCACCATCTACACCATACATGCACAAAACCTTCCACAATCCTTCCCTGTCTACTATGTTAAATGCTTTTTCCGGATCCATGAATACTATAAACACCGTATAGTCCTCACAAGCCTTCTCCACTATCTGTCCCACTGCAAATATTTGATCCACACATCCTCTACCACTCCTAAAGTCATGCTGTTCATTACTCATTAGGACTTCTGATATCTCTCTTACTTTATAATAATTCTTCCATATACCTTCCCTATCACACTCAGTAAACTTATTACACAATAATTCTTGCACTCACTTCGCTCACCTTTATTTTTGTACAGGGGTACAAATACAGCCTTTCTCCACTCTACTGGCACAGTTTCACTCATCCATGCCTTCTTACATATCTCCAACAAACACATCATTCCAGTCTCTTCACTACAGTTAATCATCTCTGCATACACCTCATCAACTCCAGCAGCTTTCCCATTTTTCAGCCACTTCACAGAGCTTTTCTGGCACTGCATTCCTTCTCTGCACACCCCTAAAACCAGTCATGTTTACAGCCACTCAACTCTCTCTATTCCCATTCATTAGGTTCTCCCCATCTGGTCCTTACTTCATCCCCATCGGTTAATAATTACATCCTACATCCTTCACACCTTCACATTTCATTCCACTTTCCCTTCTACATTTCTGCACCGCTTTCCAGGATAACTTCCTATTTTCAGAGTAGTTTGCATTAATTTTTCTTCCTAGATCATCATTTACCTCCTTCTTTTTTCGTCTTCACTAGTCTCTAACATGCTTCTTGCCTCAGTATATTTGGTTCTTATTTTAATTGAACCCTTGTCCTGTAACCACTCTAGCCACTTCTCCCTCTTTTCCTTCACTGCTCTCTTAACCTCCCCATCCTACATGCCTTACCTTTCTTCTTTGTTGTTACTCTTGCCACACCACACACCACTACCATTTCTAACTAAGCACTCCCTATATGCATTCCACAGGCTCTCCAGATCCATTTAATTCCTTACTGATTCTAACTCCTCCCCTACTTTGGACCTGTATTCATCTGCCATTTCTTTGATCCTCAGCTTCTCGACTTTCAGTCTTTCTCCCTGACTGTTCTATTCTCTCCTGGTCCACCTCACTCTCCTCAGATTGATCTTGCATACTAGCCTACAGTCACATGATCTGACAGACCTCCACATTTTCCTCTTACAGCCCTTGTATCAGCAGCCATTCCCATCATTGACCTATCTATGAGCACGTAATCAATCAGGCTTCTTTCAACACGATCCCCATTCCCTCTACACCATGTAGATTTATGTATATCTTTGTTTGAAATATGAGTTACAAATGCACATCCTTCTTTCCTGACATATCCTTCAGTTTCTTCCCATTATCATTTTCTCCAGGTACCGTACTCCATTACAACCCATTATGTTGTCCTCAGGACTAGTGCCTACTCTTCCATTCATGTCGCCCATTACAGACTCTGTAGCAGCTGGGCATTTCTCCTATTACTTCATCCAGCTCATCCCAAAACCTGTCTTTCACTCCTGTCGTCACATGGTGCATATGCTACAATCACCGCCACATTCACTGTCTCAAACTTGAACTTGGCATACCGGTGCACTTGAGCTGACACATTTGTAATCTATCATTCCACTCTGCCACAACTCATTCATCAACAAAACAACTCCTTCCTTGCAGGATCTTCGCCCATTCATGCCTGATATTACACATTTCACACCCTCCCACTCCTCCACTTCACACTCTTTCATCTTTGTTTCACACAGTGCCATCACAGCATATCTCGCACTCTTGAACACATTCACCACTTCCACTCTATTGCTTTACTCATTCATCCCTCTCCCATTCCACATGGCCATGTGAATCTGCCCTTGGTTGGGGGCCCGGGCAGGTATTGGGCCCTCTGAGGCTTTCTGAAACAGCTGCCATAATTAAGTGATTTTGGATAGGAAAATCTGGGGAACATTTAACTCTGCCAAAAACCCTGGTTATATGGTTACCACCCACCTTAGTATATGGTTTCCTGGGTACAGGAAACCATTTGGCTTGTCACTCAGTGTAGAGACCATAAGGCATGCCTACATTGACTGAGTGGATGATATATATATATATATATATATATATATATATATATATATATATATATATATATATATATATATGGAGCCTCTGTGGTACAGTGGTAAAGTGTGTGTTTTCATACACTGAGGAATGAAGGTTCGTGCCCTGCCAGGGTAATAAACTTTGGGAGTGTTCTTCTGGCCATGTACTGCTTGGCGGACATAAGGGGTGTTGTGGTTGAACCAGTGTCGCATATTATAAAAAGTATGCTGGCACCTAGTCGGCTTGTGCGGGCCAATTACACTTGGTTCACAGACTGCACACACATCCAAAGCCACTACAACATTACAGTTACACTTATAAGCACTTCTCATCCTACATACAGTCTCTGCCAGACAGCCTGAGCCACTTAGTAGAGATACGGGATAGGCCAGTCCTGCAGTGGACACTCAAACGGCTGATGAGATGAGATGAGATATATATATATATATATATATATATATATATATATACTGTATACATAGAGTATATCCATCCATCATCTATACCTGTGTTGCCCCATGAGGAGCATAGGAGCCCGGGGCTAGGCAAGTTGGTGTTGACATTTAAGATGAGAGGGGCCAGCCTCACTCATCCTTGAGTGGCATTACATGAGCAGTAAACTTCAACCACTCCTTGGAAATGAACTTACATCAGCTTAGTCCGATTGGAGCGCCTTAATTACCCACTAAACTGCAAAGAGCCATGTGTATATATATATATATATATATATATATATATATATATATATATATATACATACACACACCGCTCGCTGGTGCAGTGGTAACGCTCTCGCTTGCCAACTGGTGGACGGGAGTTCGCGCCTCGCTCAGGTTGCGAAAAGTTTCACTGACGAAGTGGGTGGTTACTGTCCCCCTTGAGCAAGGGGACGGGTGTGTGCTTGTGTGAAGGTCACAGCCTTGCCCTTAGATCGGACTATATGAGCTCTCAGCTCCCTTCCGGGAGGGTAAAAGCTGACGATCACAACCATCAAGTGATCCTGACCGACCCGGTGAATTACACACACACACACACACACACACACACACACACACACACACACACACACATACCAGTATGTATACTTATATTTATATTTATATTTGTACTATACTAAGAGAGAAACGCAGTAGAACCCAACTCAAAATACTGTGAGGAATGGGAGGCTGTCTGAGTTAAGAGGTTATCTAAGTCCTACCAGGTAAATTTGGAGTTGCCTCAAAAAGTGTTTTGTTCATCTTAAATTACAATTCGCAATGTTATTTCTTTTTCTAAAACTAAATAGTCCCCCAACACTAGCCTTGGAACCCTCATATTTCATATGTTTTGCCATATGTTCAACAGCTGCTTGAATTTTAATGGGTTAGCTCCGACACCCATTGAACTTTTTTGTAGGTAGCTACCATTTATAAACAGCCTCTTCTAAATTTTCATAATTTAGTTTTCAAAATTGTTTTACTGTTGATTGTTCACTGCTAACACCATACCTGGGTGATCTACTCAAGAATTTAGCTAACTTCTTTATATCAGTGACACACTGTCTCAAAATCTCATGTTCAGTTTACAGTTTGGGTCGGAGATTCCCCATTGTTTAGCTTTTCAAGGATTTTCAGTTTTTCTTTGATAAGCATACACTTTTGTTTATGTGTGGGGACAGTCTTAGGCCAAAGGCTCAAAGTCTTCTTGGATGACATCTTTCCTTTGTCTTGCCTTAAAAAAAAAGAAAAAAAATTGGTAGAAAATCGTTTACTTTAAATATGTATCTGCAGTTGGGAGTTTGGTTGTCTGAGTCATGTGCTGGTTCCTTGTTAGCTAGTATACGGTACTTCATATAACTCGTACTCATGTGAGTTACATCAGAGTTGTGTGCCCAGATTATTTTTTTTTTAGCCAGATGCCTTAATCCTTTTTAAGGGATGGCCACAAATTACCTCCATGTCATTCTACCCTCTACCATTTGACTGCCCTGTCTCCAACTCACACCCCTCTCTCATGAATGTCTCTACTGTGATCCTCCATCTCATCCTCGGTCTCCCCCTCCACCTCACTTACATACACTTGTAGTCATGCCTTTGCCATCCTTTCACATGGCCAAAACATCTCAGAATATTTTAGCCACATCCACATCAACACCACAACGTTCCTTTAGGTCCTCATTTGTCATTCTATCTCTCCATGTAACTCCACATGATTCTCACATATAGCTCATTTCCACTGCTGTCACTCCTGTCCTTCTAGTGGAATCCATATTTCACTTCTTTGTTGTGGGTTTCACAGTGCCATCATACAATGGCTTTTTATTTCCATGCTTGCTCCCGTATTTCTAATCATAACTCTCAGTGAAGCAGGAACGTTACTTCTCTGTGGTACACTTTCACGCACTTCCCAAAACTGTCCTTAGTCATCATCACACTACCTACATACTTGAAGACATTCTCATTCTCCATTTCCTGACCATCCAGCTGTAGCATGCATTCTGTGACTTCTTTTCCCCAAAGACCACACATAATAAACACATAAAAGACATCCCCTTCAGTACCATAGGTCTATCTTCTTCCTCCCTATCATCATCATCATCATCATCGTCATTGTTGTTATCATTTTCATTTTAAAGCTGAATTCAGTCATGGGTTAAGTAATAAGTACCATATACATTATATATAAAAAAAAGAAGTCTTTCTTTGAAAGGTTTAGTGGAGATCACTTCTAGTCCGTTCACTACCAGAAGAATCATAATTTTAATTAGCCCATATATCTCATTGGCAGTACACTCAGGGATGAGTGAAGCTGGTCACTCTCATCTTAAATGTCAAGACCAACTTGCCTAGCCCCGGGCTTCTACGCTTCTCATGGGGCAACGTAGGGTTGGATGATGATGATGATGATGGTGATGATGATGGCAATAACTAGATTAGGCTATAAGACATTGTTGTAAAGAAGGGGTTAGCCTCTTCACTCCAGGAACTTGCTGTCTGTTTTGTCATTGCTGTGTTACATCCAGAAAAATACATTAAACTTTGAGGAAATGTTGGAGTGATATAAAATCATCAGGTACTACAATATTCAGAATAAAATGAATATTACACCATTGGATTGAAGTAACAGTTATAATTGATTTTTTTTTCTTTTTTCTATCTCCTGATGGTTTGATACAAATTTGGAAGGTTTTCATACTCAGTAGGTTAGATATAGCCATCATTTACTGCATCACTACAAGAGTTTTTTTTTCCCCAAAGCTTAAGAAAAATGAAATAATAAATAGAATTGAATAAGAATAAATCAGAACATGTCGCTGTATTTAGGGGGTTGAGCAACATGAATAGAGCAGCAAGTCCACTTCTAGGTCAGGTACACCATGACTTGGCCATACCTCTCCCCTGCTAATCCCATTGGCTGTGGCATTTCAGGGAGGGTTTACAGAGAAAGGTGAATGGAAGTTTAAGCTCTTTTGGCACACCTTCACACTTTTTGCTGTACGGTAGTTCTTCTTTATCATCATCCTTGTCATCATCATAACCTTATTTTTGCAACGTTAGGTTTGAACACTGTAGTCCATGCTGGTTCTCTGAACCATCTTAACCTGGTTTGCATCACTGCTCTAACATTTCTTATGCTAGGTCTCTCTCATAGCACACTCTTAATTCTCTCATTCAGTGATGCCCATCTAAATATTCTCATTTCACGCCCTCCTGTCTGCATGTTTCCCCTTTTTATCACTGCCTTCCTGTCTGTGTGTTTTCTCTCTTTTTAACTGACACTGGGCAAGTCTTTGCTGTACGGCATAACTCTTCTTATGTATATACTGGTACTGTAGTGTTCTGGAGAGAGCTCTTTGCACTAAAGGAGGACTCACTCATAGCTAGTTAGGAGAGGCATTTGTTCTCCAAACTTCTTCTGTCTGTTTCACATTTTAGCAGTGGAATTAGCCTCAGCTTCTCTTGCACTCAACATAAAATCCCAGATACAGTAGCAGGACTTCCAGGCAGCCTAAGTGGCTGTCACCTCAAACAACAATTGCCATTCTGTCTTCATCAGCCTGAACTCCCCAACATACTACACACTGAAAATTTCTTGCATCCTGCAGCGTACTTCCAACATCACTACATCTCCTGTGACCCCGAGATAGTGATAGAATGGATAGCTATGGAAGATGTGCAGATTGGCCTGTGAGGAAGGTAGGGGCCCAGGGGATTGGAAGTCAGGTATGCTGGGGAATTGTTCCCCTGTATAAAGGGGAAGGGAAAAGAGCAGTCTGCCACAGTTATAGGGGTACTGGTACAGTATTTGTCTTCTTAGTGTATTGGGAAAAGTTTGTGGTAGGATGCTTATTGGTAGAGTTTGGAAAATAAGCAAATAATTAGTTGGAAATGAACATTTGGGTTTTCGGAAGGGAAGAGGTTGCATAGATCAGATATTTAATCTGAGATGTTTAGTGGAAAAGTATCTAGAGAAGGGAAGAAAGTTGTATGAAAAAGTTGTATGTTGCAGTCATGAATCTGGAGAAAGCAGATCGGTATGACAGAGCAGATAGGTAAGGAATGTGGAAGGTATTAAAAATATATGAAGTAGATTGGAAGTTGTTGGATGCTGGGAAGAATATGTGTGAGGGTGCTTTGGCTGGAGTGTGTGTGGATAGGGAACAAGTTCTTTTTTATCTGAATGTTGGATTGAAACAGGGATGTTTCATTTTTCTGTGGTTGCTCATTTTATATGTGGATGGACTTACTTAGAGTTAGGTACGAGGTTGGACAGTGGTTGTTGGAGTGTCTCTAATAAAAGAGGGTACCAGTATGGTTTGCTTTCTGTACTGTTGATTGTTTGATGATACTGTATTGGAGCTGCAAGGCTTGGTGGATGAGTTTGGGAGTGTACCATTTGTAAGAAACGGAATCTAAAATTGAGTGTAGGTTCAAGTCTGGTCTTTGATAAAACTGAAGTCACAGAATGCACATTGACACTGGATGGTGAAGATATGAAAAATGTGAATGCATTCAAGTGCCAGTACTTAGGTAGTGTAATGAGTAAGGAAGGAAGTTTAGAGGGTGGAGTACTTGAAAGGGTAACTACATCAGGGAAGAAAGATTGCTGGTTCATTGAAATACAGTGAAAAGGAATAGGGAAGTTAGCATGGAAGTAAAAAAATTCACTGCATGACAGTATTGTGATCCTCACTCTGACATACATATTGGAAGGGAACTTGGATCCTGTTGGAAGGACACAAGTTAATATTGAGAATGGTGGAAATTTGATAGAAGCATGTAGAGTTACATGAAGAGACAGTCACTCAAATAAGGAAGTTAAGGAGTGTTGTGGTATTGATGTGGGTGTCATTGAAAGCTTTAAAAGAAATTCTGTACTCTGAGATAATTATACCGTGTGGAGAGGATGGAGAATGAGATATTGACTAGAAGGGTGTATGTGAGTGAAGTGGAGGGTGAGGGGGAGACAGTGATATGGAGAGATGGAATGGAGAGATATACCAGTATGAGAGAGGTGGTGTGTGAGTTGGAGGAAGGGCAGCCAAAAGGTAGAGGATGGGGCAATGTGGAGGCAGTTTGTTTTTACTCACTCCTTATGGGATTAAAGTGTCTGAGTATAGATAGAAATTCTCATGCTTAATTATAGCACCTGGTGAATATTTTCATGCTTGGCCAGTTCTGCCCCCAAATTTGTTTTTATTGGTACCGTACACAGTACCATACTGATACCTTACTGAATTTTGAAATATATACTCTAGGTTATAAACTCAAAAGCAAATGAAATGATGAGTCTCTGACTGGGGTATGGTGCTTTTCTCCATTGTCATTAACCCATTAACTGCTCATGGTGGTTTTTCGGAGGCGTCCGTGGTGCGCAGGCATAAGGGTAAAGATGAAATTTCCCAAAGGTAAAATTTTGTCTTAGGAATTGAGAGAACACCTGCCAAAGTATATAGTAGCAAAATATTAGCTCAATATTTACCTTGGTAAAGCCATGGATGAACATTGAAGTGTGTGATTCCCTATTGGAATGTATGGTTTTCATTTTCTTTTTCGGTTTCGGTTTTGAAGGCTCAAACGTGCCTGCATGGGTCGGCCTTGGTCACCATGGCACTATATTCGAAATTCACCAGCGCAGCCAGGGCTGTATTGAGCAGTCGCACTCGGAACAGCCCAGGCTGTATAGACCAGTTAAGGGGTTAGACGCATTACTGTATTTGAACAGTCGTGTCTTGTGCAGGTTAAGGAACAGGTACAGCTGCAAATAGCAGTAATCTGTGACTAATGGGAACCTGTCTAAAAGGATTTCTGACACAGCCAAAATTTCAGCAATGTGATTGCCTGAAAACCCTTTACAGTAAAATGCACCCAAACATCAGACATTAGAATCTACTGTGCTCGATGATAGTGTAGCTATTTTCAGATGATTTAGCAACAGTTTATATTAAAACATCCCACATATACCTCAGACTGGTGTATTTTACCAGCCATGAATAACCAAAACTGGTAAGGTTGAAACAGTAAACAACAAGGGATGACTATACTCTCAGTCTTATAGCCTAGCTACATAGTGTACAGATATATATAGCCTATGGATATATTGCACACAGCAGGACTATTTAGTAACATGTCAGAAAGCAGAAGTTGAGCCTCCCAGTGGTGGTTAGGGATATGTGAAAGCTTCCACAAATAGTTCTTAGACAAAAACAGAACATGATACAAATCTGACATAGCATAAAAACTGGACCAGAAGCTTCTGTAGTTTCTTGTATGTTGTTTCATTTCGTGTCACATGTGTCCCACTGTCATGTTGTCTTAGGACATGAATTAGTCTACATGAAAATTTTTCCCTCCTGAACCTGCTTCCATTGTTTTGATGTGACACTCATGTGTTTATGCCAGGCAGAGGGACCACTGATGCCAGATTCATTGTTCGACAGCTTCAGGAAAAATATATAGGAAAGAAAAGGGATCTGTACTTTGTTTTTATTGATTTCGGGAAGACCTTTGACAGAGTCCCTAGGGAGGTGGTGAAGTGGACAATGAGAGAGCTTGGGATCGAGGAGTGGCTGGTTAGTGTGGTTATGGCTGTGTAGCCTATATGGGTGCTTGCACTCAGGTTAGGGTAAATGGAGATTTGAATGATGAGTTTTCTGTGAATGTTGGTGTGCATCAGGGGTCAGTCTTCAGCCCCTTTTTGTTTATTATGGTACTCAAAGCCCTCTCACTTGACTTCAGAAGTGGACTCCCGTGAGAGATGGTGTATGCCGATGATTTGGTGTTGATTGCATAGAATGAAAGGGAGGCAAAGGAAAGATTTAGGAAGTAGAGATATGCTGTGAAGAGTATGTATGATGGTGCTAAGGCTGCAGTGCATGTGGATGGTGAACTGAGTGAATTTTTCTCTTTGAAGGTTGGGTTGAAACAGGGATGTCATGTCTCCATGGTTGTTCAGTCTGTACAAGGTAGGGTAGTGGATGTTGGAGTGGCCCTGGTGAGAGAGGGTAGTGGTTGGAAACTCCCTGTACTGTTGTTTGCAGATGATACTGTGTTGTTGAGTGAAGACGAAGGGGAGCTGCAAGAATTGGTGGATGAGTTTGGGGGAGTGTGTAAAAAACGGAATCTAAAGGTGAATGTAGGGAAGAGTAAAGTGATGGTCTTTGAGAGAGGTGAAGTCAGTGAATGTACAGCGAGGTTGGATGGTGAGGAATTGGATAATGTGAGTACGTTTAAGTACTTGGGTAGTGTGATGAGTAAGGATGGAGGTTTGGAGGGTGAAGTGCTTGAAAGGGTACAGCAGGGAGGAAAGGTTGCTGGTTCCTTGAAAGCAGTGATAAGAAGCAGGGAGGTGAGCATGGAAGTGAAAAAGTTACTACATGACAGTATTGTGATACCAGCTTTAACGTATGGAAGTGAAGCTTGGACGTTATTGGAAGGACACAAGTCAAGAGCGAGAGCAGTGGAAATGAGTTATTTAAGAGGAGCCTGTGAAGTCACATGGAGAGAGAGGCTGACAAATGAGGATATAAAGGAGCGTTGTGGTGTTGATGTGGATTTGATAGGAAGCATTAGGAGGAATACACTGAGGTGGTTTGGCCATGTGGAGAGGATGGAGGGTGAAAGACTGACGAAGAGAGTGTATGTGAGTGAGGTGGAGGGGGGAAGAGGGAGGGGGAGGCCGAGGATGAGATGGAGGGATGGGGTGGAGAGGTATAGGAGAGAGGGGTGTGTGAGTTGGGAGCAGGGCAGTGAAATGGAGGGGAACAGGGTGACGTGGAGGCGATTTGTTTGTGGTCACCCCAAACGGGATTGAGGTGTCTGGCAATAGATAGATAGATAGGTATGGTATGGGACACAAGGGCTTGTGAGTAAATGCAGATATGGTAAAACAAAAGTGGTGGTATCTAGGGCTGGAGGTAGTACAATACTGTCAAAGAAGAGGGAGAGCAACCATGTGCAATTTGTCACAAGGGTGTGGGAAGTAATTCCATCCTGTGCAGTGTTTGTGGTAAGTGGGTGCATAACAGATATAGTGGTATTAGAGGTAGATTGTGAGATAATGTTGATTTCATGTGTGCAGTGTGTCAGAGAGAGCAGGGGGAGATTGTCAGGCATGAAAGGATTGATCTTGCTGGTGAGTCTCTTGAGTGTATGGAAGAGTTTTTTTTATTTAGGAGACATGTTATGTGCTGGAGGTGTGGCCAGAGTGAGGAATGGTTGTAAGAAGTTCAGGGAGCTGTTGCCTCTTCTGACATGAAGAGGGCTCTCCCTCCTGTGCTAAGGGATCTTTGTATGCAGCATCTATTAGGAGTGTAATGCTGATTGGTAGTGAGAGCTAGGCAGTAAAGGAAGAGGATACAGTATTTGCAGGCTCAAACGTACAGAAATGGCAATGATTAGGCTAGGTGGATGTGCAGTTCATCCTAGAGTGTAAGGCCTGGGGGGGGCTAGATATATGATGGAAGAGTTGAGAGGTAGGATGGGACTGGAGTTTATTGGTGTTGTGATGGGGAGAGGTAGATTGAGATATTTTGGGCATGTGGAAAGGATGGGTATGATAAGTGGGGGCAGAAAGTTAGAAGTGTTAATGTTAGGGGTAGGGTTGTGAGAGGTAGACTCTAAAAGACCTGGGATGAGGTCATTGAGTGTGACCTCAGGGATAAGGGATGGAATAGGGAAGCTGTCAGAGATCAAGCAGCATGGAGAGCCACCATTAAGTGACCAAGGCCGACACATGCAAGCATGTTGGAGCCTTTAAAAACAAAACAAAACGAAACTTGTGCTATTGAAAAGTAAACCTTGCTGACATTAGCCTCAACACCCATATCAAATACTGTAATTACATAAAAGGGTTTGTGTCATCATCCCATGTTTTTCACAAGTTGTAGGGAAGACACACTCACAGAAAGCATAATCCGTGAATGATGAACACTGGCCTAGAAGGACTTTCACAGCCATGAGCTGACTGTGCAATTGCCTAAAAGCTTTCAGTATCCCCAAACATTACCAGTTTGTAAATTTATGTGATGAAAGTGTATTTTCCAAGATTTTAGCTATAAATTTTGTTAAAGCTTCTTAAAGTACACCTTAAACTTGAGTAAGGTACGTTATATATTTTGTGTTGGTTTACTGATCTGCGAATATCCAAAACCATCCAAGTTAATACGGAAAATGAAGGATGACTATATATGATAAATGTTCTGTTGTTTAGTGTTTCAGCAGTTCATTGTTGCATTATAATGACGTAAGTACTTTAGCAGCATGTAATTTAACCTCAGTTTATAATTACGTTTGCTTAAACCTAAAACTTATTCTGGTTTTATTACAGGTCAGAGTTTTCCATCAAAAATTTTAATTCTCAACTGTTACGGACTATCTACATAATTTCTTCATTGTTACCAGTTCTTTGCTGATTAAAATTGCCTTTATACCTGCATGTTTAGATTTGCTCTGAACACTTAGGCCTAATGTTAGAATGATTACAGTATCCATCCACCCATCAGAGGTATCCTTAAATGGACTTGATCAAGTTTGACTTCTATTAGGTCAGGACATCACTCACTCCTCGAGAGTAATCAACTTAAATTTGGCTTGGGTGGAATCATAGACAATACAGTACATGCCCTGTTTGTAGAATAGGCCCACACAACATAGTACCAGTACACACAGGGGAGCACTGCACAGCACATGCTACAGTAAGACACAGATGCAGCATCAGTGGTGTAGGGAATCTATGGACAACCCTTTAGGAGTGGTTTCTTATTTGCATTTGATAGGTCTTCTTGGGTAGGCAGACTGGGGTTAAGCAAAAATAACAACAGTTCCTCCTTGACAAGTAAGTATGGTCAGATAGCTGCTGTACAGTAGCTGTTGAAAATGTACTGTACAGAAGAAATGTAACTGCTCAATACTGAAAGATTAATAATGTACCAATATCGTACTAAGAAACATTATGGTACACAGGAAAACGCCAGTCTGTTTTGAACCTTAGAGAATGGAAGTGTTGGCTGTGCTGGAATGCATTCAGAGCTGTCAGTTTAACTCAGAGGACAAGCCATAATTTTAGTGTACTCAGTCCCCTTCTTTCATTTCCAGGTTGAAGTGGAGTTGCTGCGTGAGGACAATGAACAGCTGGTTACACAATATGAACGAGAGAAGCAACTACGGAAAGCTGCCGAGCAGGTCTGTAAATACAGATGTTTTAACAGTAGCACCACTTAAGCAAAGGCTGTGTTTTCACCTTTGTCAGCTTTGTCTCTCCACCAAATTATAGAAATTCTCATGAGAAGAATGTGACAAGTTAGTGAGGGATTAGTAGTGCTCCAAGAATGAAGTGATGGATTTTAGTGAAAGCAGAATACAGTAGGGAAGAGTATAAGGATACAGTTACTCTATCAGTGAATAAGGTAGTATAGTGTTTATATTGTATTATTTTTCATTAATAAAGGCTTCAGTGTGCTTGCATATATTGTCCTTGGTCACCAAATGATGGCTTTCCATGCAGCTTAATCTCTGGCAGCCTCCCTATTTAGTCCCTTATCCCTGAGGTCACACTCTATGGCCTCGTCCAAGGCCTTTCTCAGTCCGCCTCTTGCAGCCCTACCCTTGCCATTCACAGTTCTCACTTTCTGCACCCTATTGTCATCCTCCATCCTCTCCACATTCCCAGACCATCTCAGTCTGGTGGAGGGGCCATCATCATATGCCCTAGGAAGAGGCATGCAAGGAATAGCAAGGCCTGAAGCAGGTAGGGAACAATCAGACAAACCACCATGTGAACTGCAGTAACAACTGTCCGAGAGAAGGTGTTCACTACACTGTTGCCATGCAGGAAATGAGAACGAGAAAATGGGTCTGTAGCAGATGCTGGGTGAACTACCCAGCCAGATAGGGCGGTGTCACCCTGCTATTCCCGCCCCACTGGGCGAAAGTTTCACGCGGCCATAATTTCCACCCGGATGCATGCATTTTGTCTGGAAAAAATGAAAAAATGTACAAATAATGGTTCTGAACAGCTAGATAACAGTGTCCGGGTAATGGACATCCGGATAATAGAGGGATTACTGCAGTTATGTGCACAGTAATTTTAGAATTACAATGGAGCAGTAGGAGACAAAGCACTGAGAGGCCACAAGTTTTGCAGTAATAACAAGCAAGGCATGGGAGGCCACAGAATAAGTCATAGCACCAGGGTTTTGCCATCACATGGTCACAGCAGCAGAGTGCAGAGTTACATCTTCACTGAGCAAGATCCATGAGAGACAGAGTGTGTAGGTTGGGGCCGCTTCCACAATGAATTCTGATTGGCTGGGGGAATTGCAGGGTTTTCCTGGGTACTGGTTGGCTACTGTTTACAAATGGTTGATACACCATGCATCCAGATATTGCATAAAACTGTTAGGTACTTCCCGTTTTGGTGCCGGACATTGCATAATTTTTGTCTGATGTTGCTTGAACCTCTAACTGCCGGGTGTCAGTCAGAACTGTCAAAAATCGGTGGCCGAGGCAGCGCTGGGTGTTGGTAGGAACCGCAATTGTTTTCTTGGCACAGTTTGAAGTGGCTGCTACTTTATCTCATCACCAAAAGCTCGGGGGAGACTCCCATCAGCACGCCTAACCATACCTCAGTCGTCTCTGTGACTTTTCCAGGTGTTGGACGATCTTTTCTTAACTTTTCTCATCCGATTTCTTTCCCGCCTCACGTGGACTTTTGCTTCATCCACCCCTGCCAAGCCTCTTTCCAAGGATACTAGGAAAGAACTCAGTGATAGTGCCACAGGGCGTGCCTTGGACACCATTGTGAGTGGTGCCCATATAACTGACGAAAACTTACCTGTTCGCAGAGCAGACTATATAAAGCTGGTATTGATGTGTGTTTGGTTCAGTTTTTTTTGCATTCAACCAGTGTGAGTACAGGCAGCATGAAGGTGTTGCCATGAGATTGCCACTAAGTGCAGTGATGGCATCATTGTTTATGGAAGTGCTAGAGGACGAACATTACAAACAGATCATTAATAGCAGTTCTGAATGATACGTAAACGACGTTCTCATGACCACGAACTGTAACACCAACATAGAAAGGATGAAAGAGAGACTCAGTCAAGTGCAACAGAAAATACAATTCATCATCATCATCCGGACCTCCTTTCCCACCCAAGGGCTGGGTGAGGGGTAGCAATGTCCAGACAGCCCAAAATTTCCCAATCCAATGGGCCACGCTTCCATTCACTCGTCATTCAAGCCCCCGGGATCCTGGCTCTATCAGATACGCCAAAGACAGTCACCACGTTCTGTAGCTTCACACAGTCGTATCTGACAGAGTCAATCCAGACGCTGCCACATTAAAATGGTGTGCCAAAAATCCCTGATCATGCACTTCTCCTCACAACATTCATTCAGCCAGCTTGATCTTCTGTCAGTTCCCTAGCTTCACCGACTTCCAAACCTCTTCCTCACACATTCATCCACCATATCTCTGCACCTTCTCCTTGGCCTACCTCATCTCCTCCCTCCTTCAAATTCACTCAGATATACCTTCTTCACAACTCTATTGTTATCCATTCTCACCACATGACCGTACCATCTCAGTACACTCTCTTCAGTTCTGGTGTCCACCGACTTCCTCACTCCGCATCTTTCACGAATCACATTATTTCATATCCTATCCACCCTCTGTACTTCACATACATTCCTCAGCAGTCCCATCTCCACTGCTCTTACTCTTGACTTTTCATTTTCATTCCACACCATAGTCACATCCATATGTTAAGGTTGGCACTAACACTCCTTCTTGTTAGCGTCGTGTAGCTGCGACACTCAAGCCTCTGTTTCTTATCAAGGCCTTCATTGCACCAGCTACTTTTCTTCCTTGTGTCACTCTGCTTTCAACTTCCTTTGCACATTTTCCTCTCTTTTCTATCACTGTACCCAGGTATTTGAACTCTCTCACCAATTCCAGTCTCTCTCCATTCACTGTTACATTGCACTGGGAGTTACCTTCTCTCTCAATAACCATCACTTTACTCTTTTCTACATTTACTCTCAAGGAACAATGCTCACAGACATCAGCAAAACTCTGCACTAGCCTACCAAGTTCTTGTCCGGTACTTGCAAGCAGTACTGCATCATCAGCATACAACAAATTTGAGATATTCCATCTGTCACCATTCATTACCAATGCCATCCCTCTCTCCGTTACTCGTGTTTTCACTTCTCTCATCACCCATCTATATGTACAGTGAACAACCATGGGGACATCACAACCTTGTCGCATGCCCACACTGATCGTGAACCATTCACTTAGATGCCCATTAACCCTGACACATGCTTCACTACCATCATAAAAACTCTTGATGTCACCTAACAGCTTACCGTGTACACCATACATGCGCAAAACTTTCCACAATCCTTCTCTGTCCACTTTGTCATATGCTTTTTCCAGATCCATGAATGCCATAAACACCTTAAGGTCCTTCTCACAAGCCTTCTCTATTATCTGTCTCACTGCAGATATTTGGTCCACACATCCTCTCCCACTCCTAAAGCCACCCTGTTCATCACTCACTAGGACTTCTGATATCTCTCTTACTTTCTCTATAATAATTCTTCCATATACCTTCTCAACCACACTCAGTAAGCTTATGCCACGATAATTCTTGCACTCACTTCGTTCACCTTTATTTTTGTACAGGGGTACAGTTACAGCCTTACTCCACTCTGCAGGCACAGTTTCACTCATCCATGCCTTCTTACATATCTCTAACAAGCACTTCATTTAATTCTTTCCACTACATTTAAGCATCTCTGCATACACCTCATCAACCCCAGCTGCTTTCCCGTTTTTCAGCCGCTTCACGGCACTCTTCACCTGTGCAAGTGTCACGTCTCCTGGCACTGCATTCCTTCTCTGCACCCCCCCAAAACCAATCATGTTTACAGCTGCTCTGCTCTCTCTGTCCCCATTCATCAGGCTTTCAAAATATTCTTTCCATCTGATCCTTACTTCATCTCCATGGGTTAATAATCCACCACCTGCATCCTTCACACCATCCCATTTCTTTCCGCTTTCACTTTTACATTTCCACACCTCTTTCCAGAATAACTTTCTATTTTCAGAGTAGTTTGCATTCATTTTTCTTCCTAGATCCTCATTTACCTCCTTCTTTTTCCTCTTCACTAGTCACTTTACGTACTTCTTGCTCTCAACATATTCAGTTCTTATTTATATGAACCCCTATCCTGTAACCACTTTAGCCACCTCTTCCTCTTTTCTTCCACCGCTCACTTTACCTCCTCATCCCACCATGCCGTACCTTTCTTCCTTGTTGTTACTCTTGCCACACCACACACCACTTTAGCATTCCTAACTAAGCAATCCCTATATGCATTCCACAATCTGTCCAGATCCATTTCATTCCAATTCAGTAATTCTTACTCGTCCTCTGCTTTGGTCCTGTATTCATCTGCCATTTCTTTGATCCTTAGCTTCTCAGCTTTCAATCTTTCTCCCTGACTGCTCCTCTCTCCTGATCCACCTCACTCCTCTCAGCTTGATCATGCATACCACAATCATATGATCTGACAGACCTCCACATCGTCCTCTCACAGCCCACGTATCAGCAACCATTCCCATCATCGACCTCTCTACAAGCACGTTATTAATCAGGCTTCTTTCAACATGATCCCTGTTCCCTCTATACCATGTATATTTATGTGCATCTCTGTGTTTGAAATACGAGTTACAAATGCACAACCTCCTCTCCTGACACATATCCTTTAGTCGATTCCCATTATCATTTTCTCGTGGTACTCCATAACAACCCGTTATGTCATCCCCCATCACAGTCACTTTATAGCTCCTGGTCATTTCTCCCACTACTTCACCCAGGTCATTCCAAAACCTGTCCTTTTCTCTCTCACTCCTGTCCTCACACGGTGTATCCGCTACAATCACTGCCACTTTCACCTTCTCAAACTTGAACTTGACATACATACACCTCGAGCTTGCACATTTGTAGTCTCTCATTCCACTCTGCCACACCTCATTCATCAACAAAGCAACTCCTTCCTTGCATCTTCCTTGCCCATTCATTCCTGATCTTACATATTTCACACCCTCCTACTCCTCCACTTCGCACCCTTTCATCTTCATTTCACATAATGCCATCACGGCATATCTCGCAGTCTTAAACACATTCACCATTTCCACCCTCTTGTCCTCCTCATTCACACCTCTCACATTCCACATGGCCATGCAAGTCTGCCCATTTGGTTGGGGCGAAAGTGATGGTGTCTTACCTTTAGATTAGCAGATCAGGAAGCAAGGCTAAATATAGAATACTGTATACAGAAAACCCACTAATGAAGACTATTTTATTCACTACTTAAGTGTACACGATGAAAGAACATAAACAGGAGTGGTGATAGGGTTCTTCCAATGAGCATTAAACCTTTCAGGTCTCAAATAGGTCCCAAGGTCATGTTTGAGAGATGCATTTTTTGGAAAAAAGTCAAGGCTTGCAAATATAGAAAAATAATATCATATTCATGCACAAGGACGTAATACACATCTGCCTATAAAACATTAGAGCTCTAGTTGCCATACAAGTGCTGCAAAAATGATGGGAAGTTGCATAGCAAGTGGTGTGTGGTAGTGTGGTGAGTATTGCCATCTCAGCGGGTAGGTGATTTCTTGGTGCATAGGCGACATGATTGCATTGTTTGCTTCCATGTTTTTCCATAAAAAACAGTGTACTGATATATGTACTGTACATTATATCTCATGTGATTTGTGAATGATTCTTGAGATGTTTTCTTTACAAACAACAAACTAAACAGTTACAAGATCCTTATAAAACTATCATTTACTAGTTACTACTAATTTATTTTACTTTGCCCTTATTTTGCTTAGTACTGTCCAAGGCTGTGGGTATGAGAACATGAGGGTAAGCCTAAAGCTTGCCTTTTGTATGTACATATGTTTATTTCATTGTTGCTGACTGTATCATCCTGTGTTCTTACAGGCAACAGTAGAGACAGTGATCAAGTACTTATTATTTCTCATAATTGACGGTGTTATAAGTATAACCAGGAAATGTGAGAAACTCATGAAATATGAATAAGAAAAAAGTAAGGAGATAGGAACAATCATTTGTCAGTAAAAAAGGCAACACTGGTTGCACGTGTATGTCTGCCTGGTAACAAATAAATGCATGGTATGTGTATAAAAGGCTACAGAAACAACCTTAGAGACCTAAAATCTTAAATCTGTATATATTTTCCCTCAATCAGACACTCTAACACCTAGGAAATGACGTACAGCGCAGAAATCTCTTGCTTGCCTATGACACGGTAGCTATGTGTGTAAGCGGGAGGCAGGGGGTGGGGGATTGGAGGAAGAGTGGAGGGTGGAGGGTGGGAGGTAGAGGGGTGGGGGTTCAGTGGGAGGCAGGAGGGTGGAGGATGTAGGGGGTGGGGGATTGGAGGGAAAGTGGAGGGTGGAAGGGTGGGAGATAGAGGGGTGGGGGATTGGTGGGAGGTAGGGGGGTGGAGGAAGGGGGATATGAAAGGGAGGAGGGAGGTGAGAGCTATGTATCCTCCAGAGCAGTAAAAATATATTGCAAACAATATTCTTTTGCTAAATGAACTGTCTGATACCAAAATAGTAAAAAATATTGCCAGATCAACAGTATATTTGAACCAATACGTGCAACCCAGCCCCCCACCATGATTAGTCCTTCCCAGACTGTGTAAACTAAAATATTGTGATCTACACATGCCTGGTAGAAGCAGAGGGGTCTGGGGAGCGGCTTGTATCCTTATTTCATTCACCAGCCTCACACACCAGTTTTCATTCATGCCTAAATATGCTGCCATGGGAGTGGCTAGGAGACCCTTACCAAGAAAGCCATTACAGTGGCCAGGAGACCTGAAAGGGTTAAGGATATGGAGCCAAGAATTCCTATGGGAGGAGTTTCAGCATGTAACTGAGACTTTCATCAAACTGGGCTATCCCAAGGGTCTCCTGGTCAAACTAAAGTAAAGGGAGCATCTATAATGGAGATGAAAGAGAAATATAAAAATAAAAACTAGTATCTAATTGTTCCACAGTCAGAAATTGTCACTGAATGACGTAGGGCACACCTTCACACAGGGTTCATCATTAGTGCCACGGGACAACAAATAGCTGATATAGTGAAAGGGAAGAGATGCAATATAACAAATGAGAATAGTGTAGTGTACAAGATTCCATGCAACGGATGTGACCACAGTTATTTCGGAGAAAGAGGGATAATCGGGATATTATAGGTGAGCAGTGTGTGAAGAACGATCAAGGAAGGATAGTGGTGAACAGTAAGGATATTAAAGATGCCGGTTGTTAAATGAGGAGTTTGACTGGGACAGGGAAGGTTTGGGGCCAGCAGATCCAGTGTATGGCCCTTGGCCTTTGATTGAAGCTGCTACTGAGGCAGTTGGCAGGATGCAGGTGGGGAAGGCAGCAGGTGTGTCTGGGTTGACTGCCTAAATGTTGAAGGCCTCAGGAGATACAGGGGTGAGGTTAGTCACTGACCTATAAATATGATTTTTTATGAGTGTGTTATCCCAGATGATTGGCTGAAGAGTGTAATTTTAAATGTGTATAAAGGGAAGGGTGATGCCCTGGAAAGAGTAAATTATAGAGGTATAAAGCTTTTAGATCAGATAATGAAGGTAATGGAGAGAGTTTTAGAAGGTATGATTAGAGAAAGAGTGAATATTGATGAGATGCAGTTCGGGTTTATGCCAGGTAGGGGGACCACTGATGCCATATTCATTGTTCGACAGCTTCAGGAAAAATATATTGGCAGGAGAAGGGATCTGTATTTTGTTTCATTGATTTGGAAAAGGCCTTTGACAGAGTCCCTAGAGAGGTGGTGAGGTGGGCAATGAGAAAGCTTGGCATGGAGGAGTGGCTGGTTAGGGTGGTTATGGCTATGTACAGTATGTGGGTGCTCGCACCCAGGTAAGAGTGAATGGAGATTTGAGTGATGAGTTTTCCGTGAATGTTGGTGTGCATAAGGGGCCAGTTTTGAGTCCCATGTTGTTTATCATGGTACTTGAAGCCCTCTCACGTGACTTTAGAAATGGACTTCCGTGGGAGATTATGTATGCTAATGATTTGGTGTTGATTTCAGAGAACAAAAGGAAGGTGGAGGAAAGGTTTAGGAAGTGGAGAGATGGTATGGGGCACAAGGGCTTAAGGATAAATGCAGGTAAAATAAAAGTGATGATATCTAGGGTTGGTGGCGGTACTGTCAAAGACGAGGGAGAGTGGCCATGTGCAGTTTGCCACGAGGGCATGGGAAGTAATTCCATCTTGTGTGATGTTTGTGATAAATGGGTGCACAAGAGACGTAGTGGTATCAGAGGTAGACTGCGACATAATGCTGATTTTAAATCTATGGCGTGTCGGGGAGAGCATGTGGAGATTGTCGGGCATGAAAGGATTGAACTTGCTGGTGAATCTCTTGAGTGTGTGGTAGAGTCTTGATATTTGGGAGACATGTTGTGTGCTGGAGGTGGGGCTGGAGCTAGCTCTGTGACTAGGATGAGAAGTGGTTAGAAGAAGTTCAGGGAGCTCTTGCCTCTCCTGACATTGAGAGGATTCTTCCTATGTGCTAAGGGGTCTTTGTATGCAGCATGTGTTAGGAGTGTAATGCTGTATGGTAGTGAGACCTGGGCAGTAAAGGAGGAGGATATTCGCTGGCTCGGTCGTACAGAAATGACAGTGATTAGGTGGATGTGTAGAGCGTCCCTGCGTGCAAGGTCTGGGGGAGCTGGGTTTACGATGGAGGAGTTGAGAGGTAGGATGGGACTGGAGTGTATTGGTGTTGTGATGAGGAGAGGTAGATTGAGATGGTTTGGACATGTGGAGAGGATGGAGGATGATAATTGGATGAGGAAGGTGAGAAGTGTTAATATTGGGGGTGGGTTATGAGGGGTAGACCGAGAAAGATATGGGACAAGGTCATTAAGTGTGACCTCAGGGTTAAGGGACTAAACAGGGAGGCTGCAGTGGATCATGCAGCATGGAGAACTGCCATTAGGTGACCAAGGCCGATGCATGCAAGCATGTTGGAGCCTTTAAAAACGAAACAAAATGAAACAGGCAGAGGTTTTGAAGTAAGAATAAAAGAACATAGTGTAGATGTGAAATTCCACTGTCCTAGTAGTGCATTAGTCAACCACACTGATAGAAGATGTCATTTGCCACAATGGAAAAATGCCTCAATATTAAAGAAAGGGGTCTCAAAACAACAGAGAAAAGTGATGGAATCTTCATACATCACAACCAGTAAAAACCTTAACAAAAGGACAGGAAACATGGTATGGTCAAAAACAGCAGCTAAGGTGGTTGCCTAGTGGAGGGAGTGGCCACTTTAATGATACCCTTGGGGGATAGGATCATCTAGTAAGCGACACACACCTGGGACGGTACACAGGATGGCATAGTCTGACAGCCGGCAGAGGGCGATTCCCCATCACATATATACAGTAATCCCACCAAGATCTGACGTAATAGAGCCAAAGGCATGTCCAGGACTTGGTTTTATCCGGGACTTGGGAAAAATGCCCCTGGACAGTTACTTATAGACCTCAACCAAACCTAACTTTGAAAGCCACCTAAATAACTCCCTACTGGACAGGCACAGCACCTATTTAAGACCCTGTGCACACAAATAAGGGACAGAAACCATGAAGTAAATGAAAAGGAACCAGAGAATGAGAAATCAGAAGTCTATCTATCTATCTATAGCCCGACGCCCTAATCCCGCAAAGGGTGGCCGCAGACAAAACGCCTCCAAGTCACTCTGTCACCCACCATTTGACTCCCCTCCCCCCAACTCACTCCCCCCTCCCTCATATACCTCTCAACTCCATCCCTCCACCTCATCCTCGGTCTACCCCTCCCTCTCCCTCCCTCCACCTCACCTACATACACCCTCTTAGTCAGTCTTTCATTCTCCATCCTCTCCACATGTCCAAACCACCTCAGTGTATTTCTCTTAATCTTTTCAACCACATCCACATCTACCCCACAACATTCCTTCACTTCTTCATTCGTCAACCTGTCCCTCCATGTCACTCCACATGCTCCTCTCAAGTAACTCATTTCCACTGCTCTCACTCTTGACTTGTTCCCCTCTTGCAAGGTCCACGCCTCGCTTCCATACGTCAGGGTAGGGATCACAATACCATGATGCAGTGACTTCTTAACTTCCATACTCACCTCCCTATTTCTCATCACTGCTTTCAGTGTGCCAACAACCTTCCTTCCCTGCTGTACCCTTTCACGTACTTCATCCCCCAAAGTTCCATCCTTACTCATCACACTACCCAAGTACTTGAATGCACTCACATTCTCCATATCCTCACCATCCAACCTCACTGCACACTCTGTGACTTCATTCCTCTCAAACACCATAACTTTACTTTTGTTTACATTAACTTTCAGCTTCCTCCTCCTACACACTGTCCCAAATTCATTCACCAAACCTTGCAACTCCCATTCATCTTCACTCAACAATACTGTATCATCAGCAAACAGCAACAGAAGTGAGTATGGAAAATATTTAGCAGTGTACAGGGTACTTACAACATGTACGTAGCTGTCATGAAGATTAAACTGCCTCCTCTATGGCTCTGACAGTGGTAAAGGTGCACTTAAAGCATGTACAGTAATCCAGTGTTGCGCTGTACTTAATCCTTTGCACTGTGAATTATAATTGTTTAACACTGCACATTCTGCTCTTACTTGCACCATGCCAGTTGCAACACACCAGTGTTGCACTCTGCACTTAATCCTTTGTATTATGAATTGTAATTTGTTAACACTGCGCAACACTGTAAATTCCCATATGGTCTGGTGGTGAGGTATTGCAGTTTATTCACAAAAGCGAGCACATGGGCAGCCATGGCGATGAGCATGCAGTCACGATGGTAGGTGGGTGGGAAATGGGGAGGATGCAGGGGCGCTCTAACAGACGTCGCCAGAACTGTGCACCAAAACACAGCTGTTCGTCACCGCACAGCAAATTTAGAGTAGGGGTGAACACATATCATCCCTTTTTTTTGCATTTTGACGTTTTTTGGCCATTTTTAGACCCAAGCCAAAATGTCCGAGACTTGGAGTGTCCGGGTCTTAAAGGGATTACAGACGGGTCAGGGTCTTACAAGCTAATTGGGAGCAAGGATTTTGCTAATCAGCAGAATTCTCGTTAAACGAAGTGAAGAACTTGCGGGGAAAAAATGGGGTTATGGAGCAAGGCCTCCAAGCAACCTCCCTTAAAACCACCAAAACTGACTTTCTGATCGTTTTGAGCTGTAATAAGGAGTTCATAGAAGAGGGTAATAAACCTGAAATATAAAAAATAACACTAATATAAGCAGAATAACATAAATTATAGGTAAAATAGGGGTGGGGTGAACAACCAGCCAAGTAACCTCCACTGACCACCAGAACCTGTGATGGACAATTTTAAGCATGAATAAAGGGTTAATGCACATGAAATACAAATGCACTCGTCTCGATTCTAGGGGATTTTACCTCCTCGTTAAACAGGCAGTGGTTCAAATTCCAAGACCTTGTATTAGCGATTCTCGTTAAGCAATTGCACGTTAACTGGGATTGCCTGTACTGTATGAGCTCAGCCAGTCCGTGAGTTTTTTCAGTACCCCTGAAGAAGCCACAGGTGAAACTAGTCGGGAATAAAACTCACCTCTGTTTCACCCATGTTTCCTTCCATCTCCTTCCCACACTTGTAGAAATAAGTTTTATATATATATATATATATATATATATATATATATATATATATATATATACTGTATATACAGTATATATATATATATATATATATATATATATATATATATATATATATCTATATATATATACTGTATATATATGTGTGTGTGTGTGTGTGTGTGTGTGTGTGTGTGTGTGTATACACCCACTTCAAATTGACTTAGGACCTACACACAGAATTGCTATGGGAAAGTTGTGTGTCTTCGCTTTGTGCTTCCTCCTCTACCAAGTGAATTTTTGGGGCAAGAAGTAACTGGCAACTCCTCTGGTGTTGGCGGGAGTTGGTGAAACACTCAGCACGTCAGTGCATGCCCAGAAGCGAGAGTGGGAGCATACCGGTATGTTCCCGTCGGTCCGAGCTTGCACCTCCCTCTTTTTTTGTATGCATTTCTTTTTGCCCTGTTAGTTTCCTAGAGTCGAGTTGTCATGCCTGGAAAGTACTGCTCAAGGGATGAGAGGGTCTGTATCATTGCATGGAGGCAGGATAATGTCCCTATCAGCACGATTTGTGAACATACTGGACGAGCAAAATTGACTGTCATGAAGATTCTTGCTGCAGCACGCGGCCTGCCACCTGATGTACAAGAGCACAAGCATGGCGGTGGAAAGAAGAGGACGACTTCCAGAGGTACAGATACTCTTCTGAAGTGGGAAGTAATCAAGAATCCTAGACTGACAGCAGCAGAATTGAAGAGAATGCATCTCCAGCTGTTACATCTCAATTCGAACTATCCAACATCATTTGCAGAAGGAGCTGGGTTTGGCAACCTGTACCGCAGCCAAGAAACTGCTTCTTACTGACCGCATGAAGCAGTGCATTCAGTTTGCCAGGAAGTATGCACAGTGGACATCGGATGAGTGGAGAAAAGTTATGTTTTCTGAGTAAAGCACATGTCAAGTGTTCCAGGTGCATTCTGCCAAGGTTCGTCGCCCTGCCTCCCGTAATCGAAATGACCCTGCTTACACGGTGCCGACTGTTAAGCACCCACAATCAGTAATGATATGGGGGTTTTTCTCAGGTGAAATGGGAAGGGGAGGGCTCTACTTTCTTCATAAGAACTTGATGGTGAATGGTGGCCATTACATTCAAGTTTTGAAAGATCGTTTGTTAAACTTTTTTACTACTCATGGGTGCGACTTTTTCATGCATGATTCAGCTCCATGTCACAGGTCAAGAAACATGACAAAATGGCTTCAGGATAATCAGATTAAGGTCCTCGACTGGCCTAGCAACAGTCCGGATCTAAATCCGATAGATAACTGCTGGGCAAAGATGAAAATCATGGCAGAGAAGAAGACACCCAATCTGGACAACCTCAAGACTGAACTGACAAATGTTTGGTGCAAAGAAATGTCCTTAGATTACTTAGGAGATCTAAGTGATTCCATGCTAAAATGCATCCAACTGGCCCTGAAAAACAAAGGAAACATGATTTCATATTAATGAAGGTCATTTCATGAACAAACATTGTGATATACTATGATTTCAGTGTTTTTTTATTTCATATTAATGAAGGTCATTTCATGAACAAACATTGTGATATACTATGATTTCAGTGTTTTTTAATGCCTAGTGGGGGGGAGGTCCTAAGTCAATTTGCAGTAGCTGTATATATATATATATATATATATATATATATATATATATATATATATATATACAGCTATGTTCATTTGTATACAGTAATCCCTCAGTTATCCTGATGGTCTGTATCCAGTCGTGCTCCGTATCTCTTCAGTATGACTTGGCTGTTATACCGTATCTGATTTATTTGTCCATAACCGGACATAAAAGTTCTGACTTTGGCAGCTGGCCGGCCTGCAAAGTAAAAAAAGTCCATAGGGGGGATCACCAGCCTCTCTGCCCAGTGTCAGTGTGCGTGTAATAGACTGTATGTAACCCAAAAGTTGAACAAGAATGGCTGTATGGATCTCTACTGTATGGTTGAAATCCCCTGGTTACCCTCATCACCAGAAACACACCAGCAGCGCATGAGGAAAACAGATGTAACCCCAAAGCTGAACGAGAATGGCTGTATGGCTCCCTACTGAGTGGTGGAAATCCCCCAGCCACCCAGATTAATCGGAAACTCCCAGTCATTCGTTGGAAACTCCTGGCCATCTGCCCTCTTACCGAATGATCAAAGTCGCATCGCTCTCCAGATTACGTGGCCACTCCTTAAGCCCATGATATACGGGACCCAGTGTTTCTGTTTTGTTGTGACATTTGCCTGGGCGAGCGAAAAGGACCCTTGCACTCGTAGGTCGCAACAGAATCCTCCTACCAGTGTTCTGGATGCACAGTAAGAAAGCGTGGACCACCAGCACCATCTTTCTAGACTACTTCCACCACAGTCTCATGATGGAGGTGTGGTCATACCTTCAGGAGAAGGGCCTTCCTGGCAAAATCCTCTTGCTCTTGGACAATGCTCTGGGCCACCCACAGTTACTCGAGGGTATGTGTGAGGATGTGGAATTTGTGTTTTTGCTGCCCAACACAACCTCCTTGATACAGCCTCTTGACCAAGGTGTAATAGCTGCCTTCAAGGCATATAACACCCGGAGGTCAATGCAGAGGCTTTGTGCATCTTTGGATGCGAACCTCGACCTGAGTGTCACCATTGCTGACTGCCTCATGGTGGTGCAGGAGAGTCTGAAGGATGTGCATCCTGAGACAGTTATTGCCTGCTGGAGGGCTTTGTGGCTGGAGTGCATCCGAGATTTTGCAGGATTTACTCCTCAGGAGCAGGTGAACCAGGCCGTGAGGAAGACAGTGGAGTTGGCAAGGCTTGTAGGTGGTGAAGGATTTGAGAATATGGCAGAGGGTGAGGTGAGGGAGCTGGGGGAAGAACATGATGTGACCTTCACCGACGAAGAATTAGTGGAACTTGTGCTGTCAATGAGCGAGGAGGAAGATGCAGAGGAGAATCCTGACGACGCCTTGCAGCAGCAAGGCCTCACCCTTGAAAAGCTGGGGGAAATGATGATGCCGATTGCACAACTGAAGCAACTCTTCTGATTGTGATCCTTCAGTGGTGAGGGCGTTGAAGGTGATGAGTGGCATAGATCAGCCCGTAATGCTTTACAAAACACTGTTCGATGACACGAGGCGGAAGCGGTCTCAGTTGCCTGTCACAGTGTTCTTCTCAGAGGCACTGCGACCTCTTGCTGCTGCTGCTGTCTCGCACTCATCTTCCTTCACCACATCTGAGGCTGAGGAGCCTATATCTGTGCCTGAACCTCAACCAGTGTCTGACTGTTAACCTGTTCACTTTGACTGTGATGGTGCATCATCCTCTTCATGTGCCTCTGAGGATGATATCGACGATCCACCACCATTCAGCAATGATGCTAGCAGTGGAGATGAGGTGGAGTCTACGTACATGTAGACTCATTATGCCACGCAGTTACACTCATCATCTCATCCAGTCATCCGTCATCGGTAACTGCACAGCTAATCATCTTCAACATCATCAGTGTCATCATCATCATCATCATCATCATCATCACATGTCGTCAGTGTTCGTCCGCCAAAACTTGAAGGACAGTGGTGAGTTAACTCAGAATTGAATGGGTATGGTTGTAAGAAGTTGGGGTAAATATGTAGCTGATGACTTGCCCATACTCACATGGATGTGCGCGAGATGCACTGACTCGCGGGAGTCTGTGGAAGTCATCAGGTACATATTTACCCTGACTTAGTACAGCCATACCCAATCAAAACTAATTTGTTATTAAACTTTTTTATACAGTTGGTCTGTTATTTTTTGTGATAGATTATGCTGCTTTCAGGTCCCAGATATGGTTTATTAGGTACAGTATGTGCACACTTGCTCACAAAGGGTGTTTTGCTGCTGTAGAGGCATGGGGGGGGGGCATGCCAAACATTCGCAGAAATTCCACTTTCGCGGGGGTCAGTGTCCCCTAACCCCCGTGAAAGTGGAGGGCCTGATATATATATATATATATATATATATATGTACACACACACACACACACACACACACACACATACAGTATATAGAGCAGATGATTGGTAGAATGTTGTAAGGCAAACTGTGCTTGTATGTTGTCAGTTTCTAAAAGGAAATAATTATTGTACCAGTATTAAACCAACATTGCAAAGTTGATAGCAAATGTCATGTGTGCTAATGTGTCTTGAAACTTCTGTATGGTGATGTCCTAACTGGCCTGTTCAGCAGTGCCTGTGTTTACACAGATTATGCCACTTGTCAAAATTATGCAAGGTGTTTTCATCCCTCTTAACCAACTGTCAGGCTACTTGTTATAGATGCTTGATTAGAAATCTCTTATTCAGCCATCTACCCTCCACCAACATTTATTTGTCTATCCTTCTAGTTCTTCAGGATTCCAGTTGTTCATATGTTGTACTGGTACAGTCTTCCCTTCATAGCATTTCTCTACAACTGACTTGTCATCCATTACTGTTCCTGTTTTTTAGTAGCATTCTGTTAGTCAACATTGTACCCTCTGTTTACATGCATTCTCATCCAGCTTGTGTTTTTTCTGATGGTACCACATTGTGTAGGCTATAGATAGGATCATATGTTTGCATAGGTAGCCCGCAGTATGTTTGCTGTTATACTGTAGGCTATACAAAAAAGTATTAGAATGATTTGTTGTTTGTTGATATGCTTTTGCTTCTTCCTTCACTTGTCATGCACAAAAAGATTATGTGAGTAGTGGTGGTTGGTGGTAAAAAGAGAGAGAAAAACAAGAACAGGGGGATTTTTTTTTTTTTTTTGGGGGGGGGGGAGGCATTACTTACCCGGTAATAGGAAGATCAATGCATGAATATCATTTTCATCAAGACCATCCCTCTCAGAACGCAGTGTCTGGCAGTAGTGCAGTGTATAGATAACAAGAAATAAGTGAACCAGCGTCACCATGAAATAGCAACTTGCATATTGGCTACACCTCTTATCAGTTTGTTTCCATGTGTGACCTATAAGTATTCTCGTGTGTATTTAACAGTGGATATAAATAAAACATAAAAGGAAGATTAAGGGGTAGTAAAGAAAATACGGTATATAATAAAAGCTGCTACAGAGCCTTCTTTGAACAGAATATGGCCATTATTGCCAATACCTACTGTATGTGTGAATTGTGGAGGACAGTGACACAGTAAACTAATGCATGATTGATCAACACACACACACACACACACACACAAACGCTCTTTCAGAAACTTAGTCTTTGTTTTATCATCCTTTTTTCTCTTCTCATCTCTCTTTTGACCACCTTTTCTGTGTTTTAATATCCATTCTTCATTTTTTGCTTCTGCAGTCTTCCCATTAATTTTCTTTTATGCCAAATTTTATTTCCGGTATCTTCATTTTCATGTATTCCTTACTTTCACTTTATCCTCTATATTCGTTTATTACAGTATTTTATTTCATTGATATTCCTGCATTATCATATTTCTTTGTATTCATTTTTTTTTTTTTTGTGTCTTTCCGTTATGTTGTAATGTCCATATTTTTATATTTACTTTCTCTTACATAAATTCTTTGTACAGTTTTCCATAATACGTGGTGCTTTTTTGATGCATTTTTTCCTTATACATATCTCCTTACACCTCCATTTATCTCCTTACGCCATTGTTCTTATTTGATTCTCTCTCTCTCTGTCTCCGGTTTTGGATTTCCCCTTCACGTTCTTTACTTCTTACTTCTTTATCTTTTCTCCTTCTTCCCTCATTCCCCTCCCCTCTCCATGTGTTCTGTTTTTCCCTTTTCCTACTGGTTCTATCTCCCCTACCATTTACTTCCCCTCTTCAACCCCCACTCTTCTCTCACCCCCTCTTAACTTGTTTACGTTACCTTATCAATTCCGGGTCCGTTTTCTTTGCTTCTCACTAGTTTAATAACATGTTCATTTCCGTTTCTTTCATGGTGGTTTTATATATGATTATATTTACTGTTGACAGTCTTTTATTCATTCTTTTGGTTTTATTTATTTTATTTTTTTACCACTTACTACTTTATTTCCTTTCATGCTCCTTTTAGCACGTCTCTGTTCATATTCCTTCCTCATTCTTCGCTCACACGCTCATGTCAGCCTTGCGCAATCCAGTTGTTGCATTGCATACATAGTGTATATAATATCTCGCCCCCTCTTCCCCACTCCTCTCGTTCCCTCTCACTCCCTCCTTCCCCTCCCTTCCCCTGTCCTGTCTTTGATTACTGTACTTGTTCACTCCCTCCCAGTAGACTTCATTAAAACGAACTTTCTTATTTTGCTGCTTATCACCCTCACATTCCTTCCCTTTATATATTCTCAGTCCTTCAGTGTTATTCCCCTTTGTCTCCTCTCTTATTATCCCTCCTACCATCCTTCTGTCTTAATGCATCTCCTCCTCCTCCCTCCTTTTGCTTACTACTTCATTTGGCCTCTCACTTGCTCCCTTCCATTTTCCTTCATCCTCCTATCATTCCCCCTCTTCCTCCCATTCCTCTCTCATTCCTACCTAATTCCTTCGTTCTTCTTTGTTTTACTTCCTTGATGTCTTTGATTTTACTACATGTCTTGCCGTCTTTCCATTCCTTTACACTGCTTTCCTCCAGTCTTCTCTCCCTTTCTTCCTCTCTGCCACCTTCCCTTCCTGCAACTTCCGTCTGTTATTCCTTTCATACTGCTTTGCTCCTCTTCTTTCCCTCCTTCCATTTACTATATTTTTCCTCTCCTTGCACCCCATTCCTCCTTCCTGCATCCCTTCCCCACCCATCCTTTACCCCTATTCTCTTCCTTCATACTGCTTCCCTGTATCCCTCCTTCGCTTCAACTTCCTTCACCCTTTTCTTCCTCCCATCACACTTTTCCTTTCTTCGTAGTGCTTCCTTCTGTAGCCTACTTTATTACCTTTCCTTGTAATACTTCCCCCAGCCCTTTCATCCCCCATTTTTTTTTTTTTTTTTTCATTCTCATTTTCTCACTTCTTTTCCCTTATCCATGTTCCTAACCTTCTTTCTGTTCTTCCTTCCTGCCTCCTTCCATTCTTCCTCCCTCCCTCCCATGGTTCAATACTCACTCAAGTTCCTTCCTTATCTCTCTCGACCTTCTCACTCCTTCATTCCTATTTAGTGGCCTTCGTTCGCATTCTTTCCTTCCTTCACCGTAACTCCTCTTTGCTCCATTATCCTTTCTCATTTCTTTTCCGTTTTTTTTTTTCCTCTCCACACACACACACACACACACACACACACACACACACACACACACACACACACACACACACCTCCCTAGCATCATCAGATCCCTCCCACGCCTTCCCTCCCTCTCTCATTCCATTCTCCTACACCGTCCTTCCCTCCCCCGTCGTAACCCTTTGGCTGGTAAAGGATTCTCATAGCTAGATAAAATAGTCTGAAGTTACCCAGAATAAAATACGTAACATTGAGACCGTTGAGAAGATTAATTTTATCTGCGAGAAGCTTGGGAAGGTTTATGTGTAGCAGCATTACACTTGCCTTCCTCTCATCCTTCTTTTCTTCCTCCCATCCTTCCTTTCTTCCTTCCTCCATTTTAACTTATCTTTCCTCCAATTTCCTCCTACCTTTCTCACCCCTTCACCTCGAGTGGTCTCTGTTCAGCTGATTGAAACTGTCTGGTGTTCGATAGAATGAGATACAGAGTACGTTTTCGTGCTGAAAGATTTAACGCCGTCACGCCGATGATGTTAGTGTAGCTTAGTCTTGGCCCTTCCACATCATTTTACTTAAGACAGGAAAAGAGCTCCCGCACTCAAGGGATAAATAAAGGCCCTTTTCCAAGCCCTTCAGTTCTAAAAACAAGTCATCAGCTGAATACATCATCTGTTGGTAGCAAAATCAAAATTAAACAATTGAAATTACAGTAGTACTATCTATGCAGCCTTCACTTCATCATATTAACTTGCTGTCCTGCCCCCTACAAATACACTACGTATTCCTCATTTCTTCATGCCATTGCTTCCTAATTCAATTAATTTTCCCTCTAGTTTTATAACTTCCCTCTCTCACAGTCCACTTCCTCTTTCCCCACCCCCTCATATCGTCCCTCCCCTCCCTCCTCCCCTTACCTCACATCAGCTGACCCATATTGTGAGAACGCTGCTGATTCTGACGTAATACATACATCTACACAACAAACAGTGTACACACACACACACACACACACACAAGAGGAACTGGAATTACTGAAAGAGAAAAGGGAGGAAGCAAAAACAAAAAATGAGGGAAGATCAGAAGAGGACAAGAAGAAATTTTTTTACAAAGTAATAGGATTGCAGGTACGAAAGTGGTACACAAACAGGATGGAAGAAAAAGGAGGAAGTTAGTAGAACCATGTCATGACAAGTATATAAACAAGATGATAAAGTTGATGTACTCAAATGTGGATGGAATGGTATCTAAATTACTAGAGATGAATGATTATGTCAGAGAAAATGAACCACAAATAATATGCCTAACTGAGACAAAATTAACACCAAGGATATCCAATGACATACTAAACTTAGAGGAATACAATATATGGAGAAGAGACAGAAATTTAAAAAAAGGAGGAGGAATTATAATATTAACTAAGAAAAATCTAAAAGTCAAGGAAATAAACCTAGATTTACCATCACAAGTAGAACTGATTGCAGTAGAGATTGACACATCTGAAGGTAAAGTAATTGTAGCCAATTTGTATATGCCACCCAGATCAAACACATGGGAAAGAGACGAATATGAGGACCTGGCAGAGAGTACAATTCAGAGTATAAGATCCTTGCTACATAAAATGGAAGAGAAATCGGAAAGAATTATACTAACTGGGGATTTCAATACAAATATAAATTGGAATACTCTAGATATAAATAGCCAAGAAAGCTGTTGGGACCAAAAGCTCCTGGATCTCGTACAAGAGTTTATCTTAACGCAACATGTGAGGGAAACCACTAGAAAAAGAGGACTTGATGTACCTTCAGTGCTAGATCAAATATTTACTAGGCAAGAAAATGATGTTGACAGTTTAATATATCACCCTCCACTCGGCAAAAGCGATCATGCAGTACTAAATTATAACTTCAGGATAGCATATGACATAGTAAACAGCAATGACAGTTACAAAAAGAGACTAAATTATAAAAAGGGAAATTATCAAGACCTAAAGAAGTATTTCTTAGAAGTTGATTGGGAAAATGAGCTTAGAGGACAAGATTTAAATGCTGTATATAAAAAATTTTGTGAATTTTATGAAATAGGAGTCCAGAAGTACATCCCACAGCACAAAGAAGCAGATAAGAAAATACAGAAATGGTTCAATACAGAATGTAAAAAATCAAAAGAAAGAAGAGATTTGTTGTGGAATAGATACAGAAGACACAGTAGTGAAAGGGCGTACAATAATTACAAACAGGCAAGAAACGACTATACAAGAATAAGGAGGGAAGCCCAAAAACAGTTTGAGGAGGATATAATAAATAAAAGTAGTGATCAACCAAAGCTGTTTTACAGCCATATCAGAAGCAAAACCAAAGTAAAAGATATAATACAATCCATCACGGACGAGGGAATCACTTATACACAAGAGAAAGATATTTGTGAAGCACTAAATAAGAATTTCCAATTGGTTTTTACAGAAGAAAAAAATTTTGAGAGGGAATATGTGGAACACGCATGTCCACACACACTACCAGATATACAAATAGCAGAAAAAGTAATACAAGAGGAGTTAAGTAGATTAGACAGAGGAAAAGCAAGTGGTCCTGATGAAATTTCATGTTGGGTGTTACGAGAATGTGCAAAGGAGTTAAGTAAACCATTATTTTTAATTTTCAAGAAATCCTTGAGTCAAGGGAAACTACCTGATATTTGGAAAAAAGCAAATATAGTCCCCTTATTCAAGAAAGGAAATAAACAAAATCCACTCAACTACCGACCAGTATCACTGACCAGTGTTGTAAGCAAGGTATTAGAAAAATTTATAAGAAAAGCTTGGGTAAATCATCTAGAAGAACACAGTATGATAACAGAAAGACAGTTTGGTTTCAGAAAAGGAAAATCCTGTGTTACTAATCTGTTGAGCTACTATGACAGAGTAACAAACACAATACAGGAAAGGGAAGGATGGGTGGACAGTATCTATTTAGATTTCAAGAAAGCTTTTGACACAGTACCACACCAAAGACTTTTATGGAAGCTGTACCATCAAGGAGGAATTCGAGGCAAACTGTTTTGTTGGATGCAAGACTTTCTCATAAAAAGAGAAATGAGAACAGTACTAAGAGGAAACTACTCATCATGGAAAGAAGTGACTAGTGGAGTATCACAGGGTTCGGTGCTGGCACCAATCATGTTTCTAGTGTACATAAATGATATAAACAGTAACACTGGAAATGAGAGCTATCTGAATATGTTTGCAGATGATGCAAAAATACAAAGGAGAATTACTAGCACAGACTCTTGTAGGGAGCTACAAGAAGAATTAAATAAACTTCATGAATGGAGTAGTACATGGCAAATGGAATTCAATGTGGACAAGTGTCATGTAATCAAGTTTGGTAAAAGTGGAAAAAGACCTGATTGGGATTATAAGTTAGGAAATAAAACCCTATACACATCAGCAAGAGAGAAAGACCTAGGTGTGATTATCAATAACAGACTATCTCCGGCTGACCACATCAGCGAGAAGGTACGGAACATGTATACACTGCTTGCAAATATGAGAATAGCATTTACATACATAAATGAAGACATGCTAAGAAGGATAATAACATCATTCATTAGACCAACCCTGGAATATGCATCAGTAGTCTGGAGTCCTCATCTCAAAACACATATAGACAAGATTGAAAAAGTTCAAAGGGCCGCTACAAGATGGATACCAAGCTTAAGGGACCTAAGCTACGAAGAAAGACTAAATAAACTGAATCTACCAACACTACAGGAGAGAAGGAAAAGAGGTGATATGATAATGCTATATAAGTGCATATCAGGAAAGGAGAAAATAGACATAAATCATTACTTAACATATGGAGAAGCATCAGCAAGAGGACACTGCAAAAAACTGCATAAGAAGAGAGGTGATAAAGACGTAAGGAAATTCAGTTTCCCAAACAGAGCAATTGATCAATGGAATGCACTACCGAATGAAATAGTGTGTGCCAAAACAATTCACAAATTTAAGGATATGAACGATAAATATGGTCTAAGACACGGGACAATACGAGCTTGACTCATTCCTGTAAAGATACAATTAGGTAAGAACAATTAGGTAAGAACACACACACACAGTTGTAGCAGTATCATCATATTGTACTGTAGTAGCAAGTTAGTAACGTAGGTTGTACACTACATAGTGAATGTCCATAAAGCAATGGAATCACGTAGTATACAATGATCTACGAAACAGTGCCATCCCACATCGTCTAGCCAAGATTTTTATTGATCTTATAAGGTAATATTCAGTACTAGCATTTCAAAAGATTGCCCGCTCCCTTGCTTGTATGTTTTCGTCCAGAAGATGTGTTTTTAAATTATTTTTATTATTATTATTATTATTATTATTGCATAAATTAGTACACACACACACACACACACACACACACACACACACACACACACACACACTCTCTCTCTCTCTCTCTCTCTCTCTCTCACCCCTCGACCTTTGCTTCCTACAGCTCGCCTTTCTCTCAAATTTCCCTCTTCCTCCTCTTCCTCTTCCTTCTCTAATATTTCTTTATTTGTGTGTGTGTGTGTGTGTGTGTGTGTGTGTGTGTGTGTATGTATATATATATATATATATATATATATATATATATATATATATATATATATATATATATATATATATGGAGCCTCTGTGGTATAGTGGTAGAGTGTGCTTTTCATGCACGGGTGAACCGGGGTTCGCGGCCCGCCAGGGTAATAAACTTTGGGTGTGTTCACCCGGCCACGTACTACATTGGCGGACACAAGGGTTGCTGTGGTTGAACCAGTGTCGCATACTATAAAAAGTATACTTGCACCTAGTCGGCTTGCGCGGGCCGATTACACTTGATTCACAGACCACACACACACCCTAAGCCACTGCAACACTACAGTTACACTTACAAACACTTCTCACCCTACATACAGTCTCTACCAGACAGCCTAAGCCACTTGGTAGAGATATATTGGCTGTATCGTCCCGACTTCGGTCGGGATAGGCCAGTCCTGCAGTGGATACTCAAACGGCTGATGATGATTATATATATATATATATATATATATATATATATATATATATATATATATATATATATATATATCACACATTTAATATACTGGTATATAATAAGTATATCTATGTCTATCTATCTATCTATATATATATATATATATATATATATATATATATATATATATATGAAAGAGAGAGGAGAGGATGAAAAAGAGAGGAGGGAAATACGGTACAAAGTGAAGGAGGGGGGGAACATATGTACTGTACAAAGTGAAGAAGGGAGAGGTGGTAATGAGGTATGAAGAGAGAGAGAGAGAGAGATAGGTGAGTAGGATAATTTTAATGAGTGGAGGAATTCGAGGAGAGGCGAAGATACGAAAACGAGGTGAGAAGAGGAGGAAAAGTAGAGGCGGAAGGGGAGGACGAAAGGAGAGAGAGAGAGAGAGAGAATATGTTGACGTGTTAAAGAATGATAATCTGGAAAATGGAACGAGAAAGGCTTAGTGAAAGAAAAATAAAAAGACAGGGAAGGAAAGGAGGTGATGGGTGACAGAAAAGAATACAGTACCGGGTATATGATATGATACGGGAGGAAGGATGGAGAAAATGAAGAAGGATGAAAACAGTGACAATTTTAAAGGAAAGAGACGGTATCAGGAAGGAAAGAACGAGAAAATGAAGGAAAGATAGGAAGAAAACAAATAAGTGAAGGGAGTAAGATGGAGGGGAAAATCTGAAGGAATTTATGATGGATGGAGAGAAAAGGTGAAGGAAAGGAGGGATAGAAATGAGGGAAGGGAGGAGAGAGAGACAAATAAAGAAAGGAGATAAGGATGAAGGAAGAGAAAATTAAGGAATGAAGTAGGGACAGAGCTAATCGAAGAAAGGAAGGTATGGACTGAGAGGAAAGGTGACGGAAGGAAGGAAAGAGGGTGAAATAAAAATGAATAAGGATGGTAGGAGGGAAGAGGAGAAACGGTGGAGGAAGGAGGGAGAGAAACAAGTTGTAGGAAAGAAGGAAAAATGGAGAAGTCAAGGAGGGAAAGAGCGATAGAAGGAAAGATAAATGAGGGATGAATTAGATATGAAAAGGAAGATAAAACAAATACAGAAGGGGTAACAGTTGAGAGAATATTGGAATACTGAAAAAGAATGTGTGTGTGTGTGTGTGTGTGTGTGTGTGTGTGTGAGAGAGAGAGAGAGAGAGAGAGAGAGTTATAGAAAAAATCTAAATCTTAGTAGATAAGGCTAGGGAGGAGGGAAGGGAGGTAATCAAAGGAAGGATATCCGGTACGGTAGGAAGGAGGGAAGGTTTTGTGTGTGTGTGTGTGTGTGTGTGTGTGTGTGTGTGTGTGTGTGTGTGAGAGAGAGAGAGAGAGAGAGAGAGAGACTTAAGGGAATGACTGTCTCGTTAAATAGAAAATCTGTTGATCTTATGCACAGAGGCGTGGCAGAGAGAGAGAGAGAGAGAGAGAGAGAGAGAGAGAGAATACAGTTGTTATTGTTGCTTTACGTGGGATGAGTCACGAAAAAGAGACAGGAGGATGAGGATGAGGGGGGGGAGGGGGAGGAAGAGAATGATATGAGAGGTAGGAACTGTGGAGGAAAGGAGGAATGTGAGGTGGGATGGGAGGAAGGGAAAAGTGGGAGAATGAGGGATGTGAGGAGGAGGTAAGGGAGGAAGGGAAAGACGTGAGAAGGGAAGGGGGAGGGGTGAGGAACAGAGGGATGTGAATAGGAGGAAGGGGGAGGACGGGAGGGAAGTTGGAAAAAGGGTAAAGAGAATTAGATAAACATGGATAAAAGGGTAAGATAAGGAGGGAGGAGAGAATGGAAGGGGAAGAAAGAGGATAGAGGGAGGGATGAAGGAGGGCGTGATGGAAGAGTGGAGGAAGGGGGTGGCATCTTGCATGAGTGGTGAGGTGGAACTCACTCACTCTCTCCACCTCCCACTCCTTCCCTCCGTTGTCTCCACCTCTTTGTTTTGTCTCCACTCTCATAACTTCCTTCCTTCCTCCATTTTCTCGTTCCTCTTCTGCACCTGTTTTCTTTGTACTGTCTTCCATCTGTTACCCCCCCCCCTCTCTCTCTCTCTCTCTCTCTCTCTCTCTCTCTCTCTCTCTCTCTCTCCTCTCCTCTCCTCTCATTCCCTCCCTCCCACACTCTTGTCTCGTCACCTCGTATTGCCATTATCCATTGCTCCCTCCTACACTCCTTGACTCACTCTCACCTTTACCCACTCACATCCGCACTTTCTAACTCCCACTCTTCCATACTCGCTCTTTTCCACATTTTCTTACTTCCGCTTTCTCACACCCTTTCACATCCACACCTCCGCTTCCTTTCACCCTTGCCCTTTCACATCACACTTCCATACTCCCTCTCCTTCATACCCACCCACATCCACGCCTTATTCCTCCTTCTCATCCACATCCCGTTTCTCCCTCTCACCCACACTCGCTCACGTCCACACTTCCTTACTCCCCCCTCTCTCCTTGTCTTTTTACTCATAGCTACAATAGATGCATTAGTCATAACCTGCCCTACTGCAAACAACCTGGACAGAACTAATAGGCCTTTATTTTGCTATTCTTTAAGTTACTCCCACACCCCCTCCGTCTCGCTATTCCCTGCCACTACCCCGTACACGTAAACTCTCTTCCTCGCACATTCTCTCTCTCTCTCTCTCTCTCTCTCTCTCTCTCTCTCTCAGAATATTCCTTTCTTTTTACACACCCCTCCATCCATGCATTTCAACCTCATGGTCCTTCCTTGATGTTTTTTATCCTTCAGCCATCCTTGTTTCCTTCCCCCCTCTTCTGTTCCTGCTTCAGTATTATTATGGTCCCCCCTTTTCGTCTCTCCTCTATCTCTTTGTCGTCTTCTTCCCTGCTGTCTCCTTCCCCTCCCTCCCTTCTCTCCACCCCTCTTATCTCCTTCCCTCCTTCACCCTCTTCCTCGTTCCCTCGCTCCCTGCCTCCTTCCCTCCATATCTCACGCCTCCATTCATATTATCTCCATCTTATCGCTCTCTCTCTCTCTCTCTCTCTCTCTCTCTCTCTCTCTCTCCCCAATAATGAGGAAACTGAACTAACTTTCACGTACACCCATGACAGAACAGACCCTCGCATTCGTTGTTTACCCTTCCTCTGTGTGTGTGTCTGTGTGTGTGTGTGTGTGTGTGTGTGTGTGTCGTGCTTTGCTTTTAGGACCCCCCCCCCTTTTTTTTTTCTTTGGCCAATTTTTTTTTAATGGATGAAGCTCATTTCGACCCGGGAAAATCTTTTACATGAGTATCCGTTAATATTCACCAATATTCAGCTCAGCCCTGCATCATCTCTGGACATTTGAGGGGTTTTATTCTCCCAGTATTTTGCATTGTTAGATCATACTATCTTGCAGAATCTTCTTCCGAGAGATCAGGTATGCTGAGCCGACTCAGTTCGAGTTTTAAACGCGGTGTGTCTAGGCATGTTGAAGTGAACGATGTTGAATTTGGCTTTTATTTTTTTTCCTTGGAAGGAATAATTTTGCTGGCTTCTGGCCTTTGGTTTCTCCCTTTTTCCATTAAAAAACTAAAATTGTTTGCCTATACTGTGTATCAGCTTATTTCTGCATATGAGGTGTTATGTAATCTTATATAATTTCTTTATTATCTTCGATTTATGAGGCTCTGTTGCAGAATATCTTCCTTACCTGTTTATTCCGGGTGTGGTGCATTAAAACACTTGTGCATGTGTATTGTAAACTACGGTGAAATTGCAGGATACCACATGAACAGCATACAAGATATAATGTTATTTGTATTCAGAGTTCAAATCGGTAAAGAAGAGATGCAGTTGAACCTCATAGGTCCAAGAACAGTACGGTCTTCAGATTATCGTAATTTACTTCAGTAGGAGTAATTTTAGTGGTCGAGTAGGTAAGATAGATAGGACGCGGGGTTGAATCACAGCGGTTGAAGGAAATAGTCGGAGGATTTGATTTCTTTAACCCCTTCACTATGAGAGAACCTTAACTGAATAGCATCATGTGGTGGTATAAGTTTAAAATGATGAAGCAGGTCATCCTGTTGAGTTAGTAGATCGTTTCTGCATGACTTTGAAACGTTTCCCCAAAGCTGAATTGAATATTCTTGCTGTATTAAGAGGATGGTTAAAAAGTTGTAACTCCGAAGAGGTTAAAGGATTTCATGGATCATCTCCGTAACGCCCCACCGAAAGTGTCAACCCCCACCTCAGCACTCAGACACGTTAATACCGGTACCACCATCACACCAGACTTGAACGTGATATACGGTTGTCATATTGCAGTTGAGACGGTGGGTATTACTCCTTCACAGAAAAAAAAAACACACTGTTTTATCTAGCTTATCTCTTCGATATCATTAAGTATCGGAATGGTCTATCCATCCATTCCATCCATCATCCAATCCTACGTTGCCCCCATGAGGAGCGTAGGAGCCCTGGGCTAGGCAGTTGGTCCTGACATTTAAGATGATAGTGACCAACCTCACTCATCCCTGAGTGGCAATACGTGAACAGTAAACCCCAACCATCCCTTGGATATAAACCTTCACCGGCTCAATCCGATTGGAGCACAGTAATTACCCACTAAACCACCAGGCGCTAAAATTTGGTTATATGGTTACCACCCAGCGTAGGAAATGGTTTCCTGGTGTACAGGAAACCATTTGGCTTGTCACTCAATGTAGAGTCACCCATAGGCAGAAGGAAGAGAAAAGAATGAAGGAATGAAAGACAGAAGAGGGAGTGTAAAGTCACCCGTAGGAAGAAGGACGAGGAAAGAATGAAGGAAAGATAGAAAAAGATGGAAGGAAAGACAGATGGAGGAGAGGACAGGGCAGACAACCGAGAGCAGCACTACATTGAGTGAGTGGATGGTGAGCGCCCCCACCTACCACTATATTGTCTAATATTGAAAGTTCTAATGAAGTCTACATCTAATTCCTTAAGTTCGAAAAACCGAAGCTGTTACTGCTGTACAGTATTATAGTAGCACCGATAGAATACAAAATACTTCGTCAAGTTGAAGAGATCAGTAAGTGTCCGAAGGGTGGTGCACGAGGTTAGAGAACCTTCTGTTGGTGTGTTCATCAACTACTGGACCTTACGAAAGGGCTTCTTACCCAATGTCCAGAGTCAGATGGATGAGTATGCTTGTGTTATGAAACACGCGCAGCATATAAATTATGATAGTGTATATTGTCTGGACTTACTTGTAATGAAATAGCTGCACTGACCTCTTTAACTTGATGTAAAATTGTCATCATTCCATTTTGTATGTTGAGCCGTAACAAAAAGAATGTAGCGTTCGTCACGAAGTGCTGTAGAAAGAATGTAGAGCTGTTTTGTCTTATTCTGTCACTAAGCTACGAGAAATAAACTGAAGTGGGCAGAAACTATCCGCCAGATTAAGATGGACAAGTTATCATTACAATTAGGCCTACCACGAAAGCCATCACCATCGCTGCAGCCGACGGTAGTATGTCAGTAATTATTCTTATCACCATAGATATCATTCTCTCTGATAACCTGAACTAGATTACTTGGCCAATAGATGCCACAGACAGTTACTGATGACGCTGCGGCACCTAAACACTTTGCACCACTATCATAGCTGTCAACATTCCAGTTGATCTCTCTCTCTCTCTCTCTCTCTCTCTCTCTCTCTCTCTCTCTCTCTCTCTCTCTCTCTCTCTCTCTCTCACACACACACACACACACACACACAGAAAGAGAGAGAGATTTCTTCAGTGATTGCTCGTCATCTCTGTCTGCCAGGCATCTGTAATCAGCTCATTCTAGTTTTGTCTGTTATAGTCCTTTTGCTTGTGCAGTTCCTATAATTTGTGGGTGTGTGATAATAATAGGAACAGTTGCCAGTTCTAAGTACGTTGTGTGTGTGTGTGTGTGTGTGTGTGTGTGTGTGTGTGTGTGTGTGTGTGTGTGTGTGTGTGTGTGTGTGTGTGTGACACGTGTTGTTTGTTAGCCAACCGGTATGTGGATTTGTGTAATGTTGAAATAAACGTTTGTGTGTGTGTGTATTAAGAGGAATTTTTTTTCTTGAGTCATAGGAGGGTCTACCGGATGGCTGGTGCAAGGTATCATGATTTTACGATTTTCTCTTGAGAATCCCCATATTTACAAGTATACAAACGTTTGTCTCTAGATTACGTGCGCAAATTTATTTCTTTCCAATATGAATTAAAACGCATCGGAATCGCTCAAGTATTTATTCGTGTTTGGTTAGGATGAAAATGGTTCTCATTGCAGCACAGTCATAGCACGCGTTTGTATTTTTCGTTGAATCCTAATGACAGTGCATATTTTGTATGTTTTACACTCATGGCTTCATTCTGTGTGACTTTTTAGGGCCCCCTTTTTTACAGCTCTTACAGACCCACTGTCACCAATATGTTTCGGGCAAATGTGCCTAAATGATAAAAGTATTGTGCCAAAGGAAATATTTGATTACATTCGTAAAGGCACCAGGTGGCCTTGTAATGATGTCACATTCAATGATGTCACTCGCCGTTTGACTGGTGACGTCACACAGCCCACCCTCCTCGCTAGAATCTCCATGACTACACTTTCCTGGGATTTACATGGTATTGCTGTATCTAGTTCTCGTTTCGAATTTGCGGTTGGCAGTGAATGAGGATGTATTAATGTATTAATTTGGGGAAGGCGGTGGCTCAATCGATAGAGAGGTGGCCTGCAGTTCTACCGGACCCAGGTTCAAATCCCGACTGGAGCAGGGAACAGTTTGAGGATTTGAATTTCATAAAAATCAGACTTTACCGATCTACCAGAAGGCCCGCCGACTTGTAAAAATACCCCCGCTAATAACAATACACCAGTCCTGTATGAGACAGCCCTAGCATGCATTCAGTATGGATGGTGGGTGTTAGCGCCGAAGTGGTGACATGTAGAGGTGTATGTATGTAGGAAGACTACCGTGCCTTGAGTGCAGGCTGTGAAGCCTATGCCCAGAGTCGGACACACACACACACACACACACAAAAAGTACCGTAGTTATTTGACACTGGTTTTGAAGGTTAACAAACCCTTCAGTCAGTGGATGTAATCTTATCTCCTGAGGTGTTGAACGTTTGCCAGTAAATGGTAGTTTAGGAGTAAATGGGAAGATTTCTTCTTGGTTGAATAAAATTCTTTGACACTAGCCGGGATAAAATTGTAATATGTAACGTAGTGGTATAGTCCTGATTTTTAGTGGTATAGACCTAGTTTTGAAAAATTTTTGTTTGAGTTTCTTATCAGTGCATCCATCTGTCTGCATATTATGTCTATATATCTGTCTATTGCCAGAAGCCAAAATCCTATAAGGGGTGGCTAAAGCTGAAACCTAATGGGTTGTGTATACAGAATGTATATCTGAGCACCTCATAGCTATCTATATCATCCCAAGTTTGATCTCTGCATCACTGAGAGCCTGTCACTCAATCCACCTTCCATCAGTTTGCATATATAAACGTTTTGGAAATTAATTGAACGACAAAAGTGAATTTGTATGACTGGTACTTGTTTGAGAGAGCCCCTTATTCCAATGACATTTTAAGTGGCTCAAGTTACCTTCGATTTTTTTTTTTTAGCTTTGGGGGGAAAAGGTAGATGTATATAACTCGCCATCAGCCTCTTCAATTGATGATCTGGTGGTAACGAAAATAAAATATAAAAGATATCATCGGCTTCAAGGATTTAAAATGACGTTCCAGTTGTTAAACAAGACTTCCCCTCATCTGTGATCCAGGTAGGCTATGAGCCAGGTAGACTGTAATAATACTGATAGATGAAAACTTGACTATTATGTATCCATTCTGGATGACACCCAGTGCTGGTTGAGTGACATGTGAACTCAAGTTGTGACAGTACACAACTGTTACTAATAACTTTTCCTTCTACAATCAGTACTTTCTGAGATTTGAATTTTCGACACAGACACACACAGATACATTTTGTACAAAAATAATGACCATTGACTTCATCTCCCTGGCTCAGGACTGTATAAAAAAGGTATCAGAATATGAGTGATAAACCCTAATTAAAGAACTCCTTAGCATACAGCCATAAAGTACCATTCTGTAATGGTTATTATTTTTTAATATCCTATTTTTGAATTGAATTCATTCAGTATTCTTTGCTCGAATCCTTTACCCCGTCAGTGAAGCCTTGACCAATGCCTATGTAGTAAGTTGTAGTCCATATTAAACCGTATAGGAACAGGATGCAAGAGGAGAGTCGCCTTAGGCAGTAAACAGAATTAGTCTATCTGTCTATTGCCAGATGCCTCCATCCAGTACGGGGTGGCCACAAACAAACTGCCTCCACGTCACCCTGTCCCTGCCAATTCACTGCCCCACTCCCTACTCACATCCCCCTCTGTCATATACCTCTCCACTCCATCCCTCCATCTCATCCTCAGCCTCCCCTTCCCTCTCCCCCCCTTCACCTCACTCACATACACTCTCCTCGTCAGTCTCTCACCCTCCATCCTCTCCACATGGCCAAACCACCTCAGTGTGTTCTTCCTAACACTTCCTATCACATCCACACCACAATGCTCCTTTATATCCTCATTTGTCAGCCTGTCTCTCCATGTGACTCCACAGGCTTCTCTTAAATAACTCATTTCCACTGCTCTCACCCTTTACTTGTGTCCTTCCAACAACGTCCAAGCTTCACTTCCATACGTCAGAGTTGGTATCACAATACTGTCATGCAGTAACTTTTTCACTTCCATCCTCACTTCCCTGTTTCTTATCACTGCTTTCAAGGAACCAGCAACCTTTCTTCCTTGTTGCACCCTTTCAAGCACTTCACCCTCAAAACTTCCATCCTTGCTCATCACACTCCCCAAGTACTTAAACGTACTCACATTTTCCATTTCCTCACCATCCAACCTCGCTGTACATTCACTGACTTCACCTCTCTCAAAGACCATCACTTTACTCTTCCCTACATTCACCTTTAGATTCGGTTTCTTACACACACTGCCAAAATCATCCACCAAGCCTTGCAGCTTCCCTTTGTCTTCACAAACAACACAGTAGCAGCACAAGGTTATGAAGGAGTGCATGGGGGATGTGAGTATGGTCTAAGGAATGCAGAAAGGGAAAGGATACTCGTGTTTGGGAAGGCAACGGACATGATTGTGTGCAACACATATTTTGGGAAAAGAGACAGTAGGTTAATTACGAATGAGTCTGGGGGAAATAGCAGTCAGATAGATTATTTTCTGGTTAGGAGGGCCGATAGGAGGTTAGTGAGGGATGTTAAAGTTATAGGAAGTGAGGAGTGTGTGCATCAGCACAGACTATTGATTTGTGATATGGTGCTTAAAGAACAAGTGATGAAAAAGAGGACTTATGTACCTAGGAGGAAAATATGGAAGCTGAAAAACCAAGTAGTAAGGGATGCCTTTTATAGCGAGTTGAGGAGAGTGGTGGCCGAACAGGGAGCTGTAGACAGAGGCGTTAATGAACAGTACAGAGCCCTCAAAAACAATTTCTTGGGAGTTACTGATGTAACATGCGGCTGGACAAGAGGACCGCCAAGACATAAAGTAACTTGGTGGTGGGATGAGGGTGTAGAAGCTGCAATTAAGGAGAAAAGAAGGCTTTTCCGGGAATGGAAGAAGGGTGGTAGCAAAGAGGAATATTTGGCTGCCAAGCGTAGGGCTAGAAGAAAGGTATACAGGGCAAAGTCTGAGTCACAGAGACAATTACAGTAATCACTCTAATATCCGGACGCCCAATAACCGAACATCCCCACTAACCGAACCTTATCGTCCTGGGATCAAACATTCCCAAAATGGTCCGAAAATCCAAAAAAATTGGAAAAAAAACCGATTTTTTGCCGTCCGTAATTTGAACTTGCCGCGCGCGCCGCGTGAGAGCATTGTTTTGGTTCGTCATTCCTCCGACGTCCGATAGAGCGCCGCTGCATCCTCCCCACTTCCCGCCTGTCTCTCACCGCGACTGGACCTGCGCTCTTCGTAATGGCTGCCCACGTGCTCGCTTTTGTGGTGGTGCCGTACTTGCTGCAAGGCCTCCTGCTGCTCTCTGCCCTACTCTTAGTGTGTGTGATGATGGCCCCGCCTCCTGAGAAAAGGAAGAGAGTGGTGTTGACTCTGGAGAAGAAAGCGGGAGATATTGGAGAAGGTTGATGCGGGTTGGTCTTCCTCTCGCATTCTCCGCGAGTTCAACCTGGCCCGGTCGACTTTGTTTTGATATCAAAGCGTTCCCGAGACAAGCTCATGCAGTACACGGCTGACTTCTCGTCGAGAAGCAAACGCAACGTGGAGAGGAAGGTTATGTTTACTCCCAAGTATGCAGAGATCGACCGCTCCACGTTGATTTGGTATCGACAGCAACGTGCAGCTGGTGTGATGGTACGTGGAACGGAGCTGAAGGCTGCTGCTGAGAAGTTTGCAAGGCTTCACGACGCCCTAGACTTCAAGGCATCCGAGGGTTGGCTCTTCGCGTTCAAGTTGCGACATGGCCTTACTAACCGTAAAGCACATGGCGAAGCATTGGACGCTAACGAGAGATGGAGTGGACGAGTTTCGGCACAAGGTGAAAGGCTTGATCGACAGGGAGGGCCTCACTCTCGGTCAAGTCTATAACGCTGACGAAACTGGCCTATTCTATCGCTCGGTGCCAACGAACACTCGCCGATGAGACGAGAGCGTGTACCTGGCCGCATAAGCTTTCTAAGGAACGGATATCTGCTTTGTGTTGTGCCAATGCTAACGGCATGCACCGGCTTAAGCCCGTTATTGTTGGCCGTGCAAAGCAGCCTCGGTGCCTTCGTGGGGTGATGGATGTCCTTCCTGTCGTATGGTACCATTCTTTGAAAGCATGGTTCACAGCTGTGATTTTCAAAGACTGGTTTCACCATCACTTCGTCAAGGAGGTCATACATTACCAGACGAAGACACTGGGAATTCCTCGCGACCAGGTAAAGGCTCTCCTTCTCCTCGACAATGCACCTGCCCACCCGTGCAACAAGGACTTGGTTGCTGAGAATGGCCGTATTAGGTGCATGTTTCTGCCACCTAATACGACTGCTCTCATTCAACCAATGGACCAAGGAGTGATCGTGGCAACAAAGCGCCTGTACCGTCGGAAGTTCCTGGGCCGAGGTGATGGTGGTTCTCGGGGACGAGGACGAGCGCAGGAAGGACGTGACACTCGAGGCAAGCGGACTTTGGAAAACCTTCGCCGCTACAACATCAAGTCTGCGCTGTACAACTGGGCTAGTGCATGGAAGGAAGTCCCTGTGAAAACTCTTGAAAATGGTTGGTCTCGTCTGCTTCTCGGAACAGATGTGGAGTGCGATTTCCTAGGGTTTGACGTGGATGACTTCCATGCACGGCTATGCGCACGGCGGACGATGTTGATGTGGACGATGTTCGTGAGTGGTTGGACGGCAGCGAGGCGATCCTGGGTATCAGACGTTGTCTGATATCGAGATCGCGTCTTCGGTTGCTGGTGTCAGTCCCGAACTTGAAGATTCCGACGACGGCGATGATGATGCAGACTCCGCCCAGCAGGACACTACTCCAGCCATCCCCAAGCTGAGCGCACTCCGGGAACATCTAGAGTTCGTCCTAGACTACCTGGAACACCCGGACTGCGACAGGGAGATGGGGCCCTTGGGACTCGTGGAGGAAGTGCGTGCTTTCCGGCAGCGCATCATCAATCACCAGAATCGTCGGTCCTTGCGTCAGTCAGCGATTGACAGTTTTTTCAGGCCCGTGACCCCCGCTGTGCCAAGCCCTGGTTCCACTCCGTTGCCTCCCCAAGACAGGCCCTCATGCTCCGAGCCACAGCCCAGCACATCAGCTACAGTGGAGTCACCGCTCGACGTGAGTTTGCGGCTGTCTTCAGAGTCTTCTGTAGTCGGTACGCCATCACCACTACCCACCGATGCACCCCTTGGACGCCTGCCAGTGATACTCTCGGGCTCTGACAGTGAATAAACAGCAAGAACTTCTCCACTAGACCACACGGGAATTTTGAGTGTTGTGCAGTGAAAAAAACGGTGTGTTGTGTTAAGGTTTTCAAGTTGGGAGAAAAGACTAAGTAGAAAAGAAATTTAACGTAACTAACCTTCTTTGTTTTGGCTTTGGAAACTTAAAAAAACTTGGGAAAAGTTAATGTGCAACACTTAAATTTAATGGAACATTATTTGGACTAAAGTGAACACTGTGAAAAGAACGGACTTCTGTGTGTTAGTGACTAAGTTCAGTGCAAGACTTCAGGAAGAGTGTAGTGCAAGTGCTTCAGGAAATCGTTCTTACTGTCAGAGTCCGAGAGGAGGCGGTTATTCATCGAGGTGGCCAGGGACTTGCTGTAAGTAGCCAAAATGTTTCATGTTGTACTATTTTCCATACTATATTTACCAGAATGTTTCATATTGTATTTTTTCCCATACTATACTTACCAGAAAGTGTCATACTGTACTTCTTTCCATACTAAACTTACCTCATGCATGTGCAGTAGGAATGGGTTTTTCAGAGTTCGGTTAGGTTCGGTTAGGTTAGGTTCGGTTAGAGTCCATAAGTACCAGAATGTTTATTAATGTATGAACATACTTCTAAACCCACATTTTATGTGTCTATTGCATTTATTTCAGTCATTTATGTGCCTTATTGGTGTGATTTGGGTGTTAAATAGGTGCTATGCATGTCCGGAGGGAGTTGTATAGGTGTTTCTCTGTGTTAGGGTCCGTAAGTACAAGTCCATAAGCTGGGGCCCAATATCCGGACAAAACCAATATCCGAACCTACCGATGGCTCTATTGATCCGGATATTGGAGTGATTACTGTACTTGATAACCTAAATCATGGGGAAAGGAAAAATATATTTAGGGTGGCAGGTCAGGTGAAGAGGGATAATCGGGATATCATAGGTGAGCAGTGTGTGAAGAATGATGAAGGAAGGGTAGTGGTGAACAGTGAGGATATTAAAGATGCATGGAGAGAGCATTATAACCGGTTGTTGAATGATGAGTTTGACTGGGACAGGGAAGGTTTGGAGCCAGCAGATCCAGTATCTGGCCCTTGGCCTTTGATTGATACTGCTACTGTGAGTGAGGCAATAGGCAGGATGAGGGCGGGGAAGGCAGCAGGTGTGTCTGGGTTGACTGCCGAAATGTTGAAGGCCTCAGGCGATATAGGGGTGAGTTTAGTCACTGACCTGATAAATAGGATTATTTATGAGTGTGTTGTCCCAGATGATTGGCTGAAGAGTGTAATTGTAAATGTTTATAAAGGGAAGGGTGATGCCCTGGAAAGAGGAAGTTATAGAGGTATAAAGCTTTTAGATCAGATAATGAAGGTAATGGAGAGAGTTTTAGAAGGTATGATTAGAGAAAGAGTGAATATTGATGAGATGCACTTTGGGTTTATGCCAGGTAGGGGGACCACTGATGCCATATTCATTGTTCGACAGCTTCAGGAAAAATATATTGGTAGGAGAAGGGATCTTTATTTTGTTTTTGTTGATTTGGAAAAGGCCTTTGACAGAGTCCCTAGAAAGGTGGTGGGGTGGGCAATGAGAAAGCTTGGCTTGGAGGAGTGGCTGGTTAGGGTGGTTATGGCCATGTATGTGGGTGCTTACACCCAGGTGAGAGTGAATGGAGATTTGAGTGATGAGTTTTCCGTGAATGTTGGTGTGCATCAGGGGTCAGTTTTGAGTCCCATGTTGTTTATCATGGTACTTGAAGCCCTTTCACGTGACTTTAGAAACGGACTCCCGTGGGAGTTGTTGTATGCTGATGATTTGGTGTTGATTGCAGAGAATGAAAGGGAGGCGGAGGAAAGGTTTAGGAAGTGGAGAGATGGTATGGGGCAAAAAGGTTTAAGGGTAAATGCAGATAAAACAAAAGTGATGATATCTAGGATTGGTGGCGGCACTGTCAAAGACGAGGGAGAGTGGCCATGTGCAGTTTGCCACAAGGGCATGGGAAGTAATTCCATCTTGTGCGGTGTGTGTGATAAATGGGTGCATAAGAGATGTAGTGGTATCAGAGGTAGACTGCGAGATAATGCTGATTTTATGTGTATGGCGTGTCGGGGTGAGCAGGTGGAGATTGTCAGACGTGAAAGGATTGAACTTGCTGGTGAATCTCTTGAGTGTATGGGAGAGTTTTGTTATTTGGGAGACATGTTGTGTGCTGGAGGTGGGGCTGGAGCTAGCTCTGTGGCTAGGATGAGAAGTGGTTGGAAGAAGTTCAGGGAGCTCTTGCCTCTCTTGACATTGAGAGGACTCTCCCTACGTGCTAAGGGGTCTTTGTATGCAGCATGTGTTAGGAGTGTAATGCTGTATGGCAGTGAGACCTGGGCAGTGAAGGAGGAAGATATTCGCCGGCTCAGACGTACAGAAATGACAATAATTAGGTGGATGTGCAGTGCGTCCCTGCGTCCAAGGCCTGGAGGGGCTGGGTTAACAATGGAAGATTTGAGAGGTAGGATGGGACTGGAGTGTATTGGTGTTATGATGAGGAGAGGTAGATTGAGGTGGTTTGGACATGTGGAGAGGATGGGGGATGATAATTGTGTGAGGATGGTGAGAAGTGTTAATATTGGGGGTGGGGTTATGAGGGGTAGACTGAGAAAGACATGGGACGTGGTCATTAAGTGTGACCTTAAGGTTAAGGGACTGAACAGGGAGGCTGCAATGGATCGTGCAGAGTGGAGAGCCGCCATTAGGTGACCAAGGCCGACACATGCAAGCATGTTGGAGCCTTTAAAAACGAAACGAAATGAAACGAAACAGTATCATCTGCAAACAACAGTACATGGAGTTCCAAACACTACCTTCTGTCACTAGGGCCACTTGAGCATCCACTGCCCTACCTTGTATCTCTTTTATTACCCCATCCATGTACAGATTGAACAACCATGGAGACATGACATCCCTGTTTCAACCCAACCTTCAAAGAGAAAAATTCACTCAGTTCACCATCCACACGCACTGCAGCCTTAGCACCATCATACATACTCTTCACAGCATTCAAGAACTTCCCATCTACTCCATACATTCTTAATACTTTCCACAATCCTTGTCTATCCACCCTGTCATATGCTTTCTTCATATCCATGAAGGCTGCATAGAACTTCTTTCCCGTCTTTAGAAACTTTTCCACTAAATATCTAAGAATGAATATCTGATCTACACAACCTCTTCCCTTCCTAAAGCGTCCCTGTTCTTCTCCAACTAATTCCTCTGTTATTTCCCTAACTCTATCATTATGTATCCTACCATACACTTTTCTTATTATACTAAGAAGACATGTGCCCCTATGATTACCACACACTACTTTTTCCCCTTTTCCTTTGTACAAGGGAATAATTATACCTGACTTCCAATCCTCCGAGACTCTACCTTCCTCCCAGGCCAGTCTGCACATCTTCCACATCCATTCTCGTACTATCTCTCCCCCATGCTTCAGCATTTCACCACACACTCCATCAATTCCTGGGGCTTTCCCCAATTTGACATTGTTCATTGCTTCCACAACTTCCATCGTACTGATTTCTCCCTGTCTTCTCACATCCCTCTTTCTCCCAGCCATTCCCCATCCACTTATACTCATATTACAGTACTTCCATTCTCTATGTTCAACAATTCCCTAGTGTTCTCTCCATCTGCTCACTTTTTCTCTCTTCTTCACTATGGTCATTCTATTTTATGAAGAGCGTTTGGCCGTTGTCCCTCTTGGGAAGTCTCTGTCCCACATTGTTGCCACACTTTGTACTGGGCAACTTAATCAGATTAGAATAAAGGCGCTACTGACAGCTCTCCCTCCCAGCACACCACTCTCCTCTCTCTCTCTCTCCATATAGAAATTGCATTTTTTATAGATTTATTTCTATAAAAAGTCCATACACTTTTATGAATTTTTAGAATTTGAGGAAAAGCCTCCAGACTGACTGTCTGTCTGTCTTGTTGCACTCTTATTCATTCCCTTTCTCCCTACTCTCTGTTTCTGTCTGTCTGTCTGTCTCTCTCTAACATATATTTTATTATGACTGATTTTTCTTTAAAGTGTGATGTTTATTTGTGTTTATAACAGCTTTTGAGGGAACAATTATAGGTCCTCTGTTTGCATTCTCTTCTAAAAAATATTTATTTACGTTGTAAATAAGTTCTTTTTCTCTACTCTGGAGCACACGAGAGTGAGTAGCAGGAGTAAGAGCATCGATCTCAGGTGGCGGCCGGAGTGGAAATGACCTGGATTAACACGGTCACTTTACCTTTACAAGCGTGACAACGTTGGAAAGCAACGTTGCCAAGTGTTGTGGTATTTATAAAAAGTAATTGTTAATAAAAGAAAAAATGAGGCATTTATAACACTATACAGCCTTATGAAAGATTTAAATATATATATACTGTAAATAAACTTCATTTAGAAGTAGTAAATAGCTGACATGAGACAGGGAGCTGTACACGTTTGGCAGAGAGGCGGCCTAGGAAATTCCTAAGAGGGACAACGCCCAAACTCTCTTCATAAAATAGACGGACCATAGTAATCTACAATTTTTATTTTTCACTTCCCTACTAACTTCACTGCCACCTTGTCTTACTCTCTTCATCTCTTTCCAGAACATTATCTTACAGTCCCTCCACTTTACACTCAAATTCCTTCCAAATTCCTCATCCGCTGTCTTCTTACTCTCTCTTACTAATCTTTTCACTTCTCTCTTCCTTTCTACATATAACTCTCTCTTCCTTCTCTCAACTTCTTCCACACCTCTATTTCTTATCCATTCATTGTATGCTTTCTTCTTTTGTGCCACAGCCTCTCACCTCTTCATCATTCCATCTTGCTGTTCCTTGCACCCCCCTCCTTCTTTTCACCTCACACACCACATCACATGCTGCACATATTTCTTCTGTGAATATCCTGCACACGCCTTCCACTTCCCCCATCTGCTCCAATTCATATTAACCCAATCGTTCCTCCACTTCTCTCTTATATTCTGCCTTTTTCTCATCCTCGTGTAACCTTTCCACTCTCCTTACAACTACTCCTTCCTCCTCTCCTTCCCTTCTTCTATTTCTCCATCTTACTTGGATCTTAATTCTGGCCACCACCAAGTAGTGGTCAGAAAGTCCACTCCCCCAACCTCTATAAGCTCTTGCATCCATTACACATCTTTGCATCCTTTCATCCACACACACATAATCAATCATTGCCTTCCTTTCATTTAGTTCACCACCCACCCTTCTCATCACTCGCCATGTATACCTGTGGATCATGTTGTGCCTGAAGAGGGTATTGGCTATCTCCAACCCCCTCCCGCCACAAATGTCCACTAACGCACTGCCATTCTCATTTATCTCAGCAGGCACACCCCACTCACCAACTATTCCATCCACCTTCACATTCCCTACTTTACCATTCATACTACCAATCAAAAACACTCCCTCATTCCTTCCAAACTTTTCCATGCACACTTCCACATTTGTCCAGAACTCTTCTCTCACTCTGCTTGCACGATCTTGTATTGGCGCCTACACGCACACAATCGCCCACATCTGTATTCCAACTTCCAGTCTTACCCACACAGTCCTTGAGCCAACTGATCCATTCTCTCTTATGTTCGTCTTCCATCTTTTACTCACAACAATACACACTCCTTCTTTTGCCCTCTCATTCTCACCTACTCCTGCACATATACCCCATCCATACTCCCATTCTTTCACACTCTCACCTCAATATTTAGTTTCAGTTACTCCACTTACATCCACTTTCGCACCCTCAAGCACCTGGACAATCTCTCTCTCTTTCACCTCATCATTCGCACCCCTTACATTCCACGAAATATTTTTCAGAATTAGTGAGGGATTAGAATGCAGACACCAGTAGTTAAGTATATTTAAGGAGTGGGAAATATGGAAGTGTAAATACCAGTACAGTTAAATGAAAAGAATATAAAGAGGTGAATATTGGTGAAAGAAAGTATTAAGAGTTAGGCTGGTAGCCTACGGTAAAGGCTAGTTGAGGTCACCGGAAAAAAGAAAGTATTACCAGTATTGTCATCGCTGTTAATTTTTTTTTTAATGCTTCTGCCAGATGATATTACAGGTATTCAGTTCAGGTAGATTTCTTACAGTGAATAGGTTAGGCCAGTGCTTTCCAACCTGTGGGGTGCGCCCCCCTTGGGGGGCATGAAGGCTTGATAAAGAGGGTGATTATATTTGAAAACTATGAATTATGATGGAATTCAGTACCGGTAATTTCCAAATATGGAGAAAATATTTCAGATATGAATAAGAAATCAAGTTATCTGAATATATAAACAGTTTCAAAGATTAAGAATCTATTATATTTATTGACATGCGCCAAATATGCCAGTATTTGAGGAAGGGGGGCGCAGGGAACGTATCATTCAGTGGGGGGGGGGTGAGAATTAGAAAAGGTCGGAAACCACTGGGTTAGGCACATTCTTCTTTAACCTGTATAATGCCATGACATCTCCCGAATTAATAGCACCACGAGTCAGTAGAGTATGATATAAAGGATGTCTGTCTATCTATCTATCTATTGCCAGACGCCTCAATCCCGTTTGGGGTGGCCACAAACAAATTGCCTCCAAGTCGCCCTGTCCCCCACCATTTCACTGCCTTGCTCCCAACTCACACCCCCCTCTCTCATATATCTCTCCACCCCATCCCTCCATCTCATCCTCGGCCTCCCCCTCCCTCTTCCCCCCTCCACCTCACCCACATACACTCTCTTCATCAGTCTTTCACCCTCCATTCTCTCCACATGGCCAAACCACCTCAGTGTGTTCCTCATAATGCTTCCTATCACATCCACATCCACACCACAACGCTTCTTTATATCCTCATTTGTCAGCCTGTCTCTCCATGTGACTCCACAGGCTCCTCTTAAATAACTCATTTCCACTGCTCTCACTCGTGTGTCCTTCCAACAACGTCCAAGCTTCACTTCCATACATTAGAGTTGGTATCACAATACTGTCATGTAGTAACTTTTTCACTTCCATGCTTACTTCCCTGTTTCTTATCATTGCTTTCAAAGAACCAGCAACCTTTCTTCCCTGCTGTACCCTTTCAAACACTTCACCCTCCAAACCTCCATCCTTACTCATCACACTACCCAAGTACTTAAACGTACTCACATTTTCCAATTCCTCACCATCCAACCTCGCTGTACATTCACTGACTTCACCCCTCTCAAAGGATGTCCTAGTACAATAATCCCCATTTTTCCGTCAAAGCAAGAAAATCTGACTGAATTAAAGCAGTATCTGTTTTTGACTGCATTAACAGGCATCACACCTGGAAAATGAAATTTTCAAACAGCATTAAGTACATATTTTTTGAGTATGAATTACTTATACTGTACCACATTCTGTGCATTAATACAGCTCGTCCTCATTATCGATGGGGGTTACATTCATAAGATGTTGTCAGTACACAAACCGTGTTGTTATTGATTTTCCAGTGAACACCTTTATATATTCATTATAATTCTTACATGGAATTATATACTTGAAATGTAATGGGTGCGAATGATGAGGTGAAAGAGAGAGATTGTCCAGGTGCTTGAGGGTGCAAAAGTGGACATAGCTATGTGGAATCACAGACTAAATGGGGAGGTGAGAGCATGAGAGAGTGGGAGTATGGATGGGGTTTATGAGCAGGAGTAGGTGAGAATGAGAGGGCAAAAGAAGGAGTATGTACACTCAAACCTCACTTTAAGGGACTAAATGGGGAATCAACTTGTCCCTTACTTGAAAATGTCCCATACTTGAAAATGTCCATTGTTTTACAACATATAAAGACAATTTTATTTTGAAATGCAATGATTGTTTCACCTATACTATTTATTGATATGATTATGAATATTATTTTATGGGTACTGTATAAAGAAAGATATTAATGTGTATAACCTAGACATTAACTATCATTTTTGAATGGTCTCGTCCATTTGTAAGGTAGAATATGGAGTCCCTTAAATCCAAAATCCCTAAAATGGAGGTCCCTTAAATCGAGGTTTGAGTGTACAGTATTGTTGTGTGCAAGAGATGGAAGAAGATAAGAGAGTATGGATCAGTTGACTCAAGGACTCTGTGGGTAAGACTGCAAGTAGGACTACAAATGTGGGCGATTGTGTGTGTATGCGCTAACGCAAGATCATGTAAGTAGAGTGAAAGAAGAGTTCTGGGCAAATGTGGAAGCAGCATGGAAAAGTTTGGAAAGATGAGCGAGTGTTTTTGATTGGAGATAAGAACAGGAAAGTAGGGAATGCGAAGGTGGATGGAGTAGTTGGTGAGTGGGCTATGCCTACAGAAGTGTATGAGAATGGCAGTGTTCTAGTGGACTTTTGTGTCTTAGTGATAGCCAGCACCCTCTTTAGGCACAAAATAATCCACAGGTATACGTGGCGAGTGATGAGAAAGGTGGATGGTGAACTGAATGAACGGAAGACAATGATTGATTGTGTGGTGGATGAGAGAATGAGAGGGTGTGTAATGGAAAGAAGGGCATACAGAGGTTGGGGAGTGAACTTTCTGACCACCACATGGTGGTGGTGAAAGTCAAGGTTCAATTGTAATGGAGGAATAGAAGGAGAGAAGGACAGGAGGAAGTAGTCAGTACAAGGAGGGTAGAAAGGTTGCAAGAGGATAGAAAAAAAGGCAGAATGTTAGAGGGATGTGGAGGAGCGATTAGATAAATAAGATTTGAAGCAGATGTGTTAGGTGGAAAGTGATTGCCAGATATTCACAGAAGAAATCTGTGCAGCATGTGAGGTGGTGTGTGGTGAAGAGGAGTCAGAAATGGGTGCAAGGAACATCATGGTGGAATGAAGAGATGAGGCAAGCTGCGGCACAAAAGAAGAAAGCTTACAGTGAGTGGATGGGAAGCAGGGGCGTGGAGGAAGTTGAGAGACAGAAGAGAGAGTTATATGTAGAGAGGAAGAGAGAGGTGAAAAGATTAGTATGAGAGAGTAGGAAGAGGTTGGATGAGGAATTTGAGAGGTATTTGAGTGTAAAGTGGAGGGAATGTAAGAAAATGTTCTGGAAAGAAGTAAAGCGAGTTTGACAGGGTGATAAAGAAGTTAGTCAGGGAGTAAAAGATAAAAATGGTAGGTTGTTAGTGGAGAAGGGAGAAAAAGTGAGCCGAGGAGAGAACACTTTAACCCCTAACCACCGGCTGACATGTATAGCCGTCACGATTTTTGGCAAGGAGCAACACCGGTTGACGTGTATAGCTGCAAGCATCTTCCCTCCACCCTTTGAACATTAACTTATCCTTACTCATTGACGGGATCACCTGGAGACATGGGATACTTTCATCTGAAAGAGGAAGAGTTGGTGATGCTTATGTATATTTAATTTTTTTCTCTAACTCTTATAGTTTGGCAGATATTAGGGTTTGAAGTAAGGGTATTCTTTTCCGTCACGGATATCCCTCGTAGGGATAAGCATGCAACATCGAAAAACCCCCGCCGTGTAGGGGTTAAGGAACTGCTAAACTTAGAGTATGGAAGTAATGCAAGTATAAGTGGCTTGGGAATGGCTGGGAGGAGGAGGGAGGTGAGAAGAAAGGAAGTAATCAGTAGGATGGAAGTAGTGGAAGCACTGAAGAAAGTCAAAATGGGGAAAGCCCCTGGAATTGATGGAGTGTGTGATGAAATGCTTAAGCATGGGGGAGAGATGGTAGTAGAAGGGTGTGGAAGATGTGCAGATTGGCCTGGGAGGAAGGTAGAGCCCCGGAGGGTTGGAAGTCAGGTATGATTATTCCCCTGCACAAAGGAAAAGGGGAAAAAGAATTTTGTAATAATAGGGGCATTTGTCTTCTTAGTGTAATAGGCAAAGTATGTGGTAGGGTACTTATCGACAGGGTTAGGGAAATATCAGAGGAAATAGTTAGAGAAGAACAGGGAGGTTTTAGGAAGGGAAGAGGGTGTTTAGATCAGATATTAACTCTTAGATCTTTAGTGGAAAAGTTTGTAGAGAAGGGAACGAAGTTGTATGTGGCCTTCATGGATTTCGAAGTTCCAATGCCAAATTTTAATCATTCAATCCATCATGGCTTTGGAAGAAGCTTATGTGCCGATCAACAAGGAATGTGGAAATTATTAAGAATATGTGGAGTAAATGGGAAGATGTTGAATGCCGTGAAGAGTATGTATCAGGGGGTAAGGCTGCAATGCGTGTGAATAGTGAACCACATGTTTTTCTGTTTGAATGTTGGATTGGTACAGGGATGTGTCATGTCTCCATGGTTGATCATCTGTATATGGATAGGGTTAAAAAAATGATACAAGGTAGGGTTGTGGATGTTGGAGCAGGGCAGCGTTTGGAAACTCCCTGTAATGTTGTTTGCAGATGATACCGTATTGTTAAGTGAAGACGAAGGGGAACTGCATGACTTGTTGAATGAATTGGGAAGTGTGTGTATGAAATGGAAACTAAAGGTGAAAGTAGGGAAGAGTAAAGTTATGGTCTTCGAGAGAAGTTAAGTCACTGGATGTACAGTGAGTTTGGATGATGAGGAAATGGAAAATATGAGTGCATTTAAGTACTTGGGTAGTGTGATGAGTGAGGATGGAAGAGTGGAAGGTGAAGTGCTTGAAAGGGTACAACAAAGAAGAAAGGTTGCAGGTTCTTTGAAAGCAGTGATAAGAAACAGGGGAGTGAACATGGAAGTAAGAAAAGTTGCTCCATGATAGTATTGTGACACCAACTCTAATTTATGGAAGTGAAGCTTGGACCTTTTTGGAAAGACACAAGTCAAGAATGAGAGCTGTGGAAATGAGTCATTTGAGAGGAGCATGTGGAGTTACATGGAGAGACAGACTTACAAATGAGGAAGTGAGGAAGCATTGTGGTGTGGATGTGGATGTGATTGAAAATGATAAGAGAAATACACTGATGTAGTTTGGCCATGTGGAGATGGAGAGTGTTGGGACTAACGAGGAGATTTTATGTGAGTGAGGTGGAGGGGGGGGAGAGGAGGGGGGTGACCAAGGATGAGATAAAGGGATGGAATGGAAAGGTACTGTATATGAGAGAAGGGGGTGTGAGCTGGGAGCAGGGCAGTAAAATGGTGTTGGACAGGGTGACATGGAGGCGATTTGTTTGTGGCCACCACTTCTGGGATTAAGGCATCTGGCAATAGATAGATGGAAAATTCTTACAAAACCACTCATGTGTTATGTTAATGTGGTTTTAATTATATTAAAAATTATTTCCTTTATACATATCATCCCACCATAGTCCTGCCTCTATCAGTATTGAATACTTGTTGAGCTATAGGCACTCAGAATATTGTGTTTAGTTATTTATTAAAACTGAGCAGAGCTGAAAGCAGGTGACTATCTACATACGTAAGACTAAGGAGACAGGCTGGCCTTACCTGCATGTATATTTATTTGAACATTTTATTTATTTTTTTAACAGAAAGAGCTATAGACACTAAGGATATTTGGTTTTTGTGAGAGTGAGATGCATGGATGGAAATGAGTAGAGTTGAAGCCAGGTGACAGGCTACTCCCCCCTCCTCCCCTGAGTACGTATGTAAGACAAAGGAGACAGGCTAGTGCTGCCTCTGTGCATATTTATTTAATAATTTTATTATTTTTCACAGAAGGAGCACCAGGGAGTACTGTTCTGTATAATGTACTGTACCATGACTACTGATCAAGGAAACTATTATTTTTTTTTTTTTTTTTTTTTATGTTTAGATAATTGTATTGTACAGTACAATACAGCACTGTTTATAGATGTTATACCTCCTGTAGAGGGGTTGGGAGCTTAGTATGGCATTATCTGCCAGAATGCATTATCCGAGAAGGCCATGGCTAAATTATGACAGGTAAATGGGGTATTACTGTTGTGAAAAAATTAAAATTGAATACTGAGACTAGTAAAGAAAAGTAGTACGGTACTAGTATACAGAAGTGAATGCTGGTAGAGAAAATGTTTAAACCAGCTGTGTGAATATGTGTTGGGTGATGATGATGATGATGGTGATGACTGAAAATGATGTTGATGGTGATTATGATGAAAGTAATTACAGTGATACAGAATGAGTAATGATGAAGATGAGGATGACAGCAGAAGTGGTAGTGGATGAGTAGGCCAAACATAAGTAAGATGGCAGAGTGGGAAGTAGTGGAAGGAGCCATATTGTATTACACCCCGTTCCTGTCATGACAGAGCCTTGACTAGGAAACATTGAGTATATATATATTTGTTTTCATCTCTAGCTGACCTTAGATTTTTTTTTTTTTTTAAATACAACAAAGAAGGAACCAAAGGCCAGAAGCCCACAAACTGTTCCCTCCAAGAAAAAAATAAAAACAATACGACAGAGAGCCAAACTCAGGATCCGTTCATTTCGAGATGCCTGGACACGCTGCGTTTGAAAGACAGGTCATAGGAAGTAGGAAATACAGACAGAGGGAGACAGTTCCTGAGTTGACCTGTTGCATAAATGAAGCGCTGGGAGTAATGGTTAACTCTTACATTAGAGAGTTGGACAGAAAAGGGATGAGAGTTTGTTGCTAGACGGGTGCTACGTACCTGTCGTAGAGGTAGAGGGGTGCAAGCAGACAGGTCAGAGGAGTAGTGACCATTGAAGTACCCATAGAAAAGAGCTAAAGATGCAACAGTGTGGCAAAGAGACTGAGGTTGAAGGGAACCATTAAGAGGAGGAGAGTTAATGAGATGAAAAGCCCCTGACTCCACCATGTTGAGAAGAGCTGTATGTGGGGAGCCTCCCCACACATGAGAGTTTACACAGGGGCAAATAAAACCTGTGTATAAAGTCAACAACTGTGCAGGAGTAAAGAAGGTACAGAGTCAGCTTAGTATACCTAATCTCTTGGAAGCAGATTTTACAAGAGATGTAATATGATCTTCTCAAGATAAATCCCGAGAGAATGAAACCCCAAGTATGTTTAAGGATGATGCAGGATTGAGCTGAATATTATTAAACATTAGTGGGTACTCCTGTGGATGATTTTATTTGGTTGATAGGTGTACAAACTGAGTCTTTGATGCATTTAAAACAACAAGTTTACTTTTACCCTAGTCAGAGATAAAAGCCAAATCAGACATAGGTGTGCCGTAGCCTCATTCCTTGTTTGTTGAAGTAACAGCTGAGAAGGATATTGCGGGAACCGAATGAAAGGTGAAGGGTGGAATCGTCAGCGTATGAGCGGCTGGGGTCAGATGTACAGCTTAGGTCATTGAATAATGAAGGGTGGAATCATCAGCGTAGGAGCGGCTGGGGTTAGATGTACAACTTAGAGGGTCATTGATGAATAAAAAGAAGAGAGTTGGAGATAGGATAGAGACCTGAGGAACACCACTCTTGATTGATCTAGGAGAAGAATGGTGGCTGTGTACAACAGCGGCTATAGAACGACCAGAAAGGATGCTATAGATGAGGGCACAGATAGAAACCAAAAGAAGGTAGTTTGGAAATTAAAGATTTATGCCAGACTCAATTGAAAGCCTTTGTGATATCAAGTGCAATGGCAAAGCTTTTGCGAAAGTCCCAAAAGGTGGATGGCCAGGAGTCTGAAAGGTAGGTGAGAAAATTGCCAATGGAACGACCCTGTTGGAACTCATAGTGACGATCAGAAAGATGGTTGTAATAGGAAAGGTACTTTAAAATTTTTCTTTTAGACTGGAAAACTTTTGAGACACAGGATGTTAAAGCAATTGGGCGATAGTTAGAGGCTTGGGAATGGTCACCCTTCTTTGGGACAGGCTGAATGAGAGCAAACTTCCAGCAAAATGGAAAGGTACAAGTTGATAGACAAAGGCAAAAGAGTTTACCTAGGCAGGGTGTAAGCACAGATGCATAGATCTTGAGGACTACAGGAGGGTCCTCATCAGACCCATATGCCGTGTTAGTATTGAGACCAGTAATGGCAGAAAATACATCAGTTGAAGAAATATGAATGTCAGTCATGAGGACGTCAGAGAGGAACAGCACCAGAATCATGTAAGGTGGAATTGGAGGAGAAAGTCTGAGCGAAGAGATCTGCTTTATCAGTAGAAGAAATAGCTACAGAACCATCAGAGCAGAAAAGAGGAGGGAAGGATGGTGAGGTAAAGTCGTTAGAAACGTTTTTTGCAAGGTGCCAGAAGGAGCATGAGGAATTCGAGTTGGAGAGTTGAGAGCATTTAGTACGGATGAAAATATTTTTTGCAGAGCAAAGAACAGACTTAGCACAATTCCGGGCAGAAACATAAAAAAAGATGTGATTCATGGATGAGTTGCGATCATATGCCTTCATTTTCTTTTACTTTTGTTCCCTTTCCATGCTCACCCATCCTTATCTATCCTCCTCATACTGTTCACTTGCAGCATCCATCCAGGAAGCAAGCCTTAACACTATTTCTCTTTGGTGAGGCTCTATCAGCTGCAAGGTAACATTGGTTTAACTGCATGGGAAGTCTCCTTAGGGGCAGTTGCTTACCTGTGGTTGATGAGTCTGCTTGGCCAGAGAGACTGAGGTTAATCAACATCAACTTTATACAGATCTACCCTTTTCATATCCATCCATCCTTATCAGTCTGCGTCATTCACTGAAAATTCTGTTCTTAGCCTTTTCTGTCCTCCTTCCACCTTTCTACATACTGCCCTCATACCATCGTCATATTCTTCTTTTCCCTCTGTTTTGCCTCCTTCTACAGTTGTATTACAGTACTGTACTGTACCCTCCACATTACTTTCCTCATACCTTCATTATACTCCTCCCTCCTGCATTTAATTCTAACCATTATTATTTTGTCTGTTCATCTACTCTCCATAATCTCACCACTGGCTTCATACTTATCCATCCTAATACCCTCCTGTACCCTTCTTCTAGGTTCCATCATCCATTTCACCCTTGCTCTCCGTATTCTGTATATCCTTTTACTCTCATGCTCCCCAGTCTTCATTCCTTCCCAGTATTAGTCCATCCTCATAAACTTCCATCTCTTTCTTCCTTCCCACCCTCCCTGTTTCTCATATCCTCTCACCCAATGTATACCTTCCTTGGCCTTCTCTACCCACCTCTGGATCCATCCAGTCTCCTAAACTTTCACTATCCTTCTCATACCCTTGTTTATTTTTTGTGCCCTCTCACTCACTACATACCCTTCATTACTTTCAGATCCCACTCATAGGCCTCTACCCATCCATCCTCCCATCCTTTATTACCCTTCTCATACTGTTTCATATTACTTTTCCATTGTTCCCCAGGTGTTAGGTGATGGTGACCATCATTCACTCACTTGACATAGTGCTGCCTACATCTTCATTCATGTTTATCTCTCATTTCTGTGTCTGCCCTCATCTCTTCCTATTTCTCCCATCTTCCTGTCACACTTTCTTACTTTTCTTTTCATCTCAGCTGGCTGTACACTGAGTGACAAACCTAAAAGTTTCCAGTAACTTAAGAAACAATAGTTTCCTGTAACCCAAGAAACCATTTACAGTTCTGGATAGTAACCATATTATCAAATAACAGGGTGATGTGATGCCTACTATGGTGCCTGCTTAGGGGATGGAGAGATGCAAATGCAACATCCATCTGGGAATCACAACCTCCTGCTCTTCCCTGTGCCTTGTTGTGGTGAAAGACTGTCTGCTCAAAGGGAACATTGGTTCATTTCACAGTATGGCTTGTAGTGGCAGTCTGGCTGGGCAGATAGGTTAATCAACAACAGCTTATTCTCCATTGTTCATACCCTCCCACTCACTATATACGGTCCATGACCTTCATAGCCCACCTTTATACCCATCTAGCCACCTACCCTTCACGCTACTCCTGCTTGCCTCATCCTCTTCCATATTACTCTACTTTTCTTCATTTCTTGTACTCTCTCACCCTCCTTATATCAGTACTTTGTACTCATAATCCGTTTGCATTAATTGGTATCCCTTGGAGGACCAGCAAGTTTCTGATCTTGTAGTGCTGCCAAGGGTATGGGTTAGTCATATAGGCCACCCTTAACTCATTCATTACAATGATGTATGTTTTTGATAGAGTGTTGTTGCTTCTGCTAAGTGGTGTTTACTCAGCTAGAGAGAGATTTCATGTAATAAAAGAGATTCAAAATTATTTCAGTTAACATTGTTATGGTAGGCAGTAAGTACATGTTTTTGGATTAATGGGACAGTATTTGCATATTGTTCTTACTGGACCCAGACAGTTTTGTATGCTTTAACCCCTTAAGACTGCAAGTATTTCAGGCTGGTCCCCCCCCCCCCCCCACCAAGTTGTAATTTGGGAGGGGGGGTTGGCAACTTTCACCAAGGGCAAATTGACTGTGTTCTGGCTAAAGAGGAAGAATTTACACACCTGATAGTGCAATCCACACCCCTGTAGGCCTAATGGTTATTGCACAATCATGTGTCAAAGTTCAAAAAAGTTTATAATAGTCACCTACAAAAACAGTCTAAAATGTGAAAATTTTGATAACTACCAATTTTTTTTTTTTTTTTTATTGAAACAGGTAATTTCAATGTTTTGTCACACCAGCCATGAAAACAGGTGTATGTAGGTGTGGGGCGATTACTAGGCTGTGGGGAGATAAAGTAGGCTGTGGGGAGTAGGCCTATAGGTATGGGGGTTGGAAAAATAACCAACTTTTCGCATGAAAAGAAAGCACTTCAGTGTGTTCTGTAACATCTTGGCAGCCTGATACCTCTCGGGGGTCTGTAGGGGGTGGGAGGGTATTGAGGGACAGGGATGGAGGGAAGGGGTGGGGTTTAGGGGGGAACACAAGGCTAGCAGGGTGGGAGGAGGGGCAAGAGTGGGTGGGAAGAGAGACAGGTGGTGGTGGGAGGAGAGATGCGGGTGCATGGAGAGGTGGGAGGGTTATGGGGGACAAGGAGGGAGTGGGGTAGATGGTGGCACAAACGAGGCCTAGACGGGGGTGTTCCCCCCCCCCACTGCCCGGGATGTACCGATCCCCCCTCACGCCACCTCAGGGTTGAGTTCTCATTGGCCTGAAGCCATGTACGTCATAATCGGGGTGGAGGAAGTACTCTTCAGTTTTTTATAGGCCCCGCTCAGTTGATGTGATAAGGGAATTTGGCATAAAACTCATTGCATCAATAGGCAGAGGATCACCAGGCAGAACACAAACATCGTGGCAAAGTTAGGATCTTTATTTGCTGACCCCCCCCCCCCATAAAGACTCTAACTTTGCCACGATGTTTGTGTTCTGCCTGGTGATCCTCTTCCTATTACATCTAAGTTTCCACACTCCAAGTCTATAGCTGCAGTCATTGCATCAGTTGATGTGATTAGGCATTAAGGGGTTAAGAAGCCTATGGTAATGAAGGAATCAGAGTGTTTGGACTACAGTATGTTAGCATCAGGTCCCTAAATCTCTCAAGGAGTAATATAGGGCTGTCTTTTACTGTTCTTTACACTAAGTAATAGGGATGCTGGGTGTTACAGTATTGCAGCATAGGCCTAGGCATCATTATGGTTTGTCCAGCAGATGGAGGTTTCACCATGTTGTGGAGATTTTTAATGGACAGTTTTGTCCTTTTACAGAAATCTTTTGTGGCAGTTTTGTAATTTTGCAAAGATTTTTTTAGATGAGATGTTTATCATCTTGCAGTGTATATATTTCATGTAGCTCAGTTGCAGAGTAGGTTACTGCTATAGCTTTACTGAATGTCCCCCCCCCCCACCCACCCCTTTTTTTTTCAAGGACCGTACTCTAGTCTTAAACTCTTGTGAGAGTTTGTTAATCACAATGGAGAGGTGGCAGTTTTAGACCAATTTAAAGTGGCCAGGGTATAACAGAGTAATTTCTCCCCTCAGAAACTGCTTGAGGTTGAGGATGGCCTGGAGGAGGAACGTAAGCAAGGTCAGGCGCGGGGGGAGACGCTGGAGTCCATCGTCCGTATGTTGGAGCTCAAGAACCGTAATGCCACAGATCATGGTTAGTACTTTGGTGTCTTAATACTGAACATCAACCAGAACACGAATTCTGGTTGATGTTTTCTTGTCTGAGTGCACCTCACTTCTCATATTGGTACTGTATATGAGGCCCCTAATAACATAGTGTACCGAATGCCACGTGTTGAAAATGGGGAAAAATGCAGTTAAAGTTGCATAACTTTCAAAATGTCCTAACTTTGGAACTAGTGAATATTTTTTAGTGTTTTTTTTTTTTTTATAGCTTGAAGTTTGTACTTTTATGTCATGCTAATCTTGGTAGAAGAGAAATTAGTAGCATTCTGATGGCTACAACAATAGCTGCATTTTTCTCCATTGTGGTTATTGAGAGACAAAATGTACTCTCAGTATGCATTTTTAACAATCAAACCAACCAAAGATATCAATGGGAAATGTTTACAAAAGCAAAATAGATGTATGTAATACTATTTTCAGACATTAAAAACCATTATAAAAAAAAGAAATCTTTCATTTTAGCCCATATCTCTGGCCTCCTGGCCCTCTTTCTGTTATGAGATGACCAGCAGCTTTTTGCTCACTACTAGAGTCACTCATGTTCTTGATACAGTGAGAAAAAACATTAAAATAGCTCTGATAATAGCCTGTTAATCCAGGCAGTGTTCTAGGCCTGCTGGTAAACAAAAAACTCCATGTCGTGACAGATTCCCAGATCACAGTTGCTAATGTCTCGCTGAGCTCTCTGCCTTTCCCATTTTCTGTACATTATGGCTAACTTACCCTTAAAATCATGCAATTTTATGCTAAGATATTCCATTATGTTAAAATAATGGTACAATAATTAGTAATGCTATAAAAAAATGCATGACTGTGAGCATAAAGAAATGTTTGTATCTGGTAACATCAGACAACACGTTGCTGGGAGGCACTCGGTACATTCTGTGACCAGCGTGAAGGCTTGTCGACGCACTGAGGTGAAGCGGGCAGTGAGACCATGTTACAGAAGGGGAATTTGGACCCTAATGCCAGTTGCTTCCTGTATCTCGTGGTTGCTTTCCAGATCAAAGAGGGTTTGGGCTACATACTGGTATACTTAACTCGGTTTTGCTTGCACTGGCGCTCTGTACATTATGTTATTAGGGGCCTCATATATTGCCATAATATTTCCTGAGTACACTAGACCCCTTTTACTTGTCTCATTATGTTGTATTCCTTACTAGCTTCTGCTGCTTCTCTCTGCACATGTTCCATTAATGTATTTATGTATGTTGTGTTTACATTCTGTGATATGACTAAGGCACAGGTAACATACAAAAGAAAAGTAAGATCTAATATGCAAAATTGATCATGAAGGAAGAGGTGCTGGAAGGCCTCCTAAACTTCCGAGAATATGGTCCTTTGTCTCTTATATATCTCAAATGTACCACACATTTCATAATTGTCTCTCTGCCTTTATTTATTGTATTTCTTAATCACACCCTGTCTTGTTTTCATATCTCTGTTTAATATAATTCTTAATACCACCTCATATCTTGATTGTTTCTCTCTCTTTATTGTATTTCTCAAGTACACCACACCACTCATATTTGTATATCAGTATTATCATTCAGTTTATTTAGTACAGTGTTTGGCAGTCATTGTATGAATCTTTTTCTTTCTTTCTTTCTTTATTTATTTATTTTTTTTACTTGTCTGACTCTGGGCAAAGGCTCCAGTACCTATTCCCAAGTCCCAGTAGTCCTCCTTGGGGCCCAGAACTCCTCCTAGATCTCCACATGTCACCACTTTGGCACTAACACTCACCAGCCATATTGAATACATGCTAGGGCTGTCTCATGCAGGACTGGTGTACCGGTATTACCGGGGGTACGTTTATGACATGTCAGCGGGTCATCTGGTAGATCAGAAAAGTCTGCCTTTTTTTTTTTTTAAGAAATTCAAATCCTCAGACAAGTCTGCTTTTTTTTAAAGAAATTCAAATCCTCAAATTGTTCCTTACCCCAGCTGGGATTCGAACCTGGGTCCATTAAGACTGCAGGCCTCCTCTCAAATGTTACTATTTGAATGCAAGAGGTGTCTAAAGGTTATCCATTTAGGTCTCTATGAAAAACACTGCAGGAGTAAAGGAAAGTCTCCTGCAACTTAACAGATGTTGAAGTCCAAGCAACCTAGCCTTGGGCTCATGCCCCAGACCATTTGACACCCTTAGTAGGGATAGTAAGGGGTTGGCCATTACATTTTTTTTTTTTTTTTTTTTTTTTTTTTTTTTTTATGGGGGAAAAAAAAAAAAAAAAAAAAACTGGATCAGAATACCAACCTTGGCTTAATAAAGTCATCAAGCAGAGTTGAAAATGACCTAGTGTCCAAGCCAGCCTTGAGGGATTAGAGTGCTTCAGTCAGCTAAATAAAATCATCTGATGGTGACCATTCTCCTAAAAACATCCATCAGTCATCGAAGCCACAGAGTTATTCATACTGGGAATACAGTAATTTTTTGTTCTACTTGTAGCATAACTTCTTATTGCCCTTTTTGGTGATTATATGTGTACCGTAGGTGTAATGGTTGTATTCATTCACCAGCAAACCGTATGGAGGATAAATCTGAGGAGCTCAAACGAGAGTATTCTAAACTTCATGAGCGGTACACAGAGCTGTTCAAGACGCACATGGACTACCTGGAACGCACCAAAATACTCATGGGCACTGACCGCCTCGACCAGCTCCTTCCTGGACCAGGGGGTGGCAACCGAAACAGGATGTCTGGCTTCAGTCTTGGCAGGTCTGTGTTCCTAGTTTTCTTACTTAATTATTTATATTTGGTTGATTGGTTTATAATAGTAATTTGCCATCTTATTGATTTCATTGTTAGTTCCTAGTGAACAAAATAATTTGCGGTACAGTATTTGTACTAATCAGTACATATACTGGTACATCACAAACTCTTGTACCATGGATGGTCTCTGTTCATAAAACATTTTGGATTCCTGCAGTCTAATACATGGCCATGTCATGTATTATAATTTACTGATAAATGTAATGCAAAATACAGCCATTAACAAAGTTAATTGGTGAGAGATGAATGCAACTGAAAGTACATATTAGGTCACTTTTTTTTTTTTCTTAAGATACAAGTAACTGATATGTAAGCTATGTTTTACACATTGAATATAATACATTTCTGGATAAAGAAATACCTCTGTATGAACAAGCAGACATTTATTGTATTTTATTAAAATTCAGAGGTTTGTGTTGTAGCATTTATATCAGTTTAAAAAAATGTGAAGGTGTACCTTTATTTATATATTATGTTGTGTATGCCCACAGGGTGATTGTTTTGTCAAGAACAATACTGTATTTTACACTTTATGCGAGGCAGGTATCATGGAGCATAGTTGTCACAGTTATGATGCACATTAACAGTCTCTTGTTGGCCGGAGTAATTTTTTGCTGTTGATTTTTAAATATTAAGTATCATTTTACACACACATACACTGATTACCACCTCTATGTCCACTTTATATTTGTTGTCTGCCTGGTAACCACTTCACTGTGAGTGACACCCCACTTTAAAAAAAAAAAAAAAAAAAAAAAAAAAAAAAAAAAAAACTTGGTAATCTTGTGAAATGTATGGGTGTGAGGCTAGGTTTTTGTTGTTCAGAATATTGAAGGCGACATTATATAAATGAATAATTTCGTGTTGCATGTTATTGATTTTAATCATTATGCACTTGGCTTGTAGCCTTCATTCTGACTGGTGCCTTAGATTGCTAGACAACCTGGTGCTTCTAAGCTTAATAAAATTACTTGGCATTAGCAAGACTATATTATTGACTGTCAGTCCTTACCTCTCCCACCCAGCCACATGCTATTGATTGGTTTTTAAGCATGCCCATTTTATGCCTTCATTCAGAGGACATTACACTGAGTGACAAGCCAGTTGTTTCCTGTAGCCCTTGAAACTACTGTAGAACCAGCAGATGGATGCTTGGTAGCCTTGTGGGTTAAGGCACTGCAACCAAATGTGATCTTAAGGGTTAAATCTGAGGAAGGTTGTTGTTGCTCCATAATGTTGCTCAGGGAAAAATGACTGGTCTTTTATGAACTTAGTAGTCTGACCCCAGGCCTCTACACTTGTAACGGGGCAGTCGTGGTTAGAGTGATGGATGAATGAATGAAAGAACATCTCACTTCTGATGCAGTCCATGGTGAAAGAAGAGACAGTAAGACAGAGGCATCTGTAATCTCTTTAGTAGCCTAGCCATTCTTATTGTGGTAGTATGCATTTTGATATTCAGATTAGTCCTGTGAGTAATAAAGTTCAAAGTTCAAGCAGATTGTATTTTGTATTTCAGTAATGCAATATCTGATGTCACAGGTGCTGAAGGGAATCTACATGTGGTGGCACTGTACAGCTTGGGTGGAGAAAGAGCATTGTCCACCTGGGAGCCAAACCTCCCCATATTTCCTTGCACCTAGCTTTGGGAAGGACCTTAGTCTGACCCTGATGAGGTGTTGTCTACAGAAGGAGGTGCTGGATCCCTACACAGTGTATATACTGTACTGTACCTGTGGGACATCCCAGCAGGAGCAATTGCTTACCTGTTGTCAGTGGATAGACTTGGCAAGACAAAATTGGGTTAAACAACAACACCCTAATGTCACCTGTGACAGATCTTGAAATTCAGTCATTTTAAGTAACTGTTTTGCAATACAAATGGCAACTGTTGTGGTTGCTGCTGTGGAACCTTGGTCTGTCTGACCAAGCAGGCCCATCAACCACAGACAAGTAACTGCCCCCTGCAGAACCATCTTGAGCAGTGAATTGATGTTCGCTTGTGGCAGACAGCTCCTTGTGACACTAAGACGCAGAGAAGAGTGTGGAGGTTTGGTGCCTGGATGGGCATTGCATTTCATCTCCGCCTTGCTAACAGGACACTATAGTGGGCCCCAGTTATTTGATTATAGAGTTTCATGGGTCACAGGAAACCATAAGGCTTGTCACTCAATGTAGATTCACCCGAAGTGGAAATGAGAGCAATAAAATGTGACAAAAAGGTTGAGAGAAATGGGAAGAAAGGAGAGCAGAGACAGTAAAAGAATGATTGAGGTGAAGGAAGAAGTAGGCAGCACTACATCAAGTGGGTGAATGATGGTCACCGCCACCAACCACCATCATCATCGCTGATGAATTCAGTAAGATTAATGTATTGTTTGGTGATGGGAGTGGACATACTGGTGATGTAGAGTGTTGTACTATACAGGTAAAAATTATCCTGATTTATTTTGCATCTGGCATCACTGCTGTATTAGTGTTCATAGTTAAATTTATTCAGCCAACCCCTTCACTACTAAATGCCTCTGAAGCCTTTTTCTGTATGGTTGCATACTTTCAATTTCTTGTGGTTACCTCCTGATGATTATATTTAACCGTGGAAGCATCTCTTGGCAGTTATGTTAGAAACTTCAGCATATCCATTAAATTCCTCCAGATATGTTACTTAGTAAAGCAGGCAAGAGGTAGGTACATTTAAATGAAAAATATCCTTAAGCTAAAGGGGTTAAAGTGAATAGAATCATCCAGCATTAGTACTTCATAAAGGACATCATGAAACTAGAGTATGGTATTTAATGGAGAGTGTTTCTCATGTCTTTAATACTAGAGGTCATCCTAAGCTGAATAAAATCATTTGGTGGAAGGAAGAATGAATGAGAGAGGTTTTGGTACTGGAGGGGTGATCAGGCAACTTACTGCTACAGTATGATTTACTGTCATGTTTTCATTGGCACTTAGCAGTTATATAAGAGCTTATTATTTTTTCATTATTGATCATTTCATCTGTTTGTAGGATATGTCAGTTACATCATATTATTTCACTGGTCATTTGTTCTGTAGTGCCAGATTTATTATTATGCAGTATTGTATTGCATTCACTACTTTTTTTTTAATGATTTCAGTGCCACCTTCTTAAAACTGGTTAGTCAATATATATATATATATATATATATATATATATATATATATATATATATATATATATATATATATATATATATATATATATATATATATATATATATATATATATATATATATATATATATATATATATATATATATATATATATATGTATATATATATATATATATATATATATATATATATATATATATATATATATATATATATATATATATATATATATATATATACATACATATATATATATATATATATATATATATATATATATATATATATATATATATATATATATATATATATATATATATATATATATATATATATATTTCACTTTTTTTATGATTTCAGTGCCACCTTCTTAAAACTGGTTATTCAGTATATATATATATATATATATATATATATATAGATAGATAGATACACACACACACAGACAGTATACAGTATTAGGATTCTAGAATCTGGATTTCAGAGTTCAAAGTGATACCTTAAACAGAAAATAGTGATTTCTGTATTTGCATTGGCAAAATTTTTGAATGATATTACCATGGTCATCATGAAATAAAGCTCTGACAAACAAAATATAATGATAATAGTGAAGTAGAATCTGGATTTCAGAGTGATACCTTAAACAGGAAACTGATTTCTGTGTTTGCATTGGTGTAATTTTTTAATGAATTTACCATGGTCATCATGAAATAAAGCACAGGCGAACGAAATATAATGATAAGAGTAAAACTGATAGTGTGCAGGTTGGGCATGACTTCTTGATAAAAGTAACTGAGCAGCATCTTATCTACCCTCATCTGATTTGCGGTTTTATCATTTTCGAAACTTTAATTCAGAGCTCTGGAGACTTCTTTATAACCATTAGATTGTGATAGGGTATGCCTAAGCTCCATCTGGACAAAATTGATGATATTAACCCATTCACTGTGTCAGTGTTTGTTTACATCTACATCCTGTGTACGGCAGTTTTCAAATATTTAGAAAAAAATATTAAAAGAAAAATAATATTGTCAAAAGATAGAGAAAAAAGTCCCGAGTTCAGTGGTATATAACACAATATAGCAAACAGAAAAACTACCTCTGAAACAGGTTTGTGAAATAATAAATATTCTCTGTGCGGTGGTGCCAGGCGAACTATGTGTTGTGGTTGCACTGTGTCGTCAGTGTCCGTATTGCGAGCATATAAGGTGTAAAACAGCATCTGAACCATCACTGTCATCATTTAACAATGTATCACTATCATCACTGCACTCATCTAGAGGTTTCATCCAATATTTGCTTGGGCTACTGCTAGTGGCGGCATGGAGAAGTTTTCATACCATTACCTTCAGCATTTTGTAGATGACTGAGCTGAGCTCTGCTTCTCATAAAAATGCATAATCTATGAATGACAATATTGTATAGGGTGCCATGAAATGCTAGCTGATTTATTTTGTGCCATTACTGATGGCGGAATTTTTGAAAGCAGGAAATCATACTGTATATGAGACAGCCGCAGTCAGAGCCATTTGGACTCAGATATTATAGATGATACAGCCGCAGTTAATGGGTTAAGAATCAGATGCTGTAGTTAAGAATTGCCTCATCAGGGAGTTAACATTGTTTTTGTTAAATTTGCATTGTAAACTTGTTTTGAAAATACCAATAATAAAGCTTAGGAACAAATGAGAAATACACAACAAAACATTTTTCCCCTATCCATCATATAACCTGTCAGAGGAAATCTAGCATAGATTATTTTATTGTTATTACTGTGTGTTAATGTCAGCATAGAAAGGCAGATGTATTATGCACTGTTTTGTCCATGTGGCAGATTATACTTTATTAGTTTTAAGAAGGTGATGCACACTACAGGGTATAGGAAGTCACTGTGAAGGAGAAGACATTGCCACACCACATTCTGCCATACTTCACTCCACTGCACAGTACACAGTAGCTCATTTGATCTCATCTGAGAAGAAAAGAGCCATAAGCTGTTAAAGTTGGCAGCTGATTGGTCGTCTGAGTGTATTCATTGTTAACGACGCATTTTAAATTACTTTTATTACTGTATAAGGGTTACAGTAACCGCTTGATAAGAAGGTTGCCCGACTAAAATATTATATAATGTCATTTGCATAGATTAATTTAAAAACAGGACCTTACAAAGTTTATCAGATGGTGTAGATGTGTGTGAAACTGTGAATTTTCAGAACTAATATAGACACATCCAGATAAAGTTTTACCACTACCTTGATTTTTTCCCATTTCAGGCAAATTAAGGTAAATTTTATTACAGGAACCTTAAGTAAAATTAACCTATTAAAATATCAAAATTCCTTTGAAAAATGACTGGTAGACACAGGTGAAGAAACTACAGTGGGGTTCCCCAATATGCGGGATCTCAATATGTGAACTCGACTAAGAAAAAAATAAATTCTTTAATGTGCGAAATGCGATTCTAAAATCCGAATCCGTTGTCTGAAAGCAAGGGAAAAACAGTGTTCCCACTCAAAATGGTAGCATCCGAAGCCACCACCAGAAGGCTAATTGATTTCCTGTCCTTTTCCTCCCTTACGGCATCTCTCATGTCAATTCTCAAGACCCTCTGTCTGTGTCTGCCCCTGCCACGCTCACATATTGTGGTGTTTTTAGCATTGTACAAGACCCACTCTTGCTCACCTGTTACATCATGGCCCTGCCGGTTCATTCCAAGAATAAGAAGAAGATCACTTTGGAGCTGAAATGAAGGTTAAAGAGTTGAAAAAGCAAGGTAAAAGGAATTTAAACATTAGACATGGATATGGCTTAGGTGAATCGACAGTGAGAAATATTCTCATGAACCAGGTGCAGATTTTATGAACTGTCTATACTTCTGGAGGCCAGCAAGTGGTTGGGCACAATAAGGTTGCTAATCTTGCAATTGTACTGATGTAGTGCTACCTGACACACTACATTCACAGTTCTATTATCTTTCTTTGAACAAAAGTCTTTCTTAAAACGGTAGTCAGTTATAGGGAAGTGCTGTTAATGACAAAGGTAGGGTGAGGTGTTGACGATATACATTTATTTCCATTGGTTCAATGGTTCCTAATATGTTAAGTTTCCAATGTGTGGCATATTTTGTTGACCATATTCTGGCATGTTGGGAGACCCCATTGTAATTATGTCATTGTCACTTTTAAATATTCCACAGCCATTACCTCCTCACAGCTCTGTTGTAAGTCATAACTAGATATTTGAAACTATAAAGCTAAAAAACTTAATAATGATGCAGAAGTAGACAGCATAAGGCAAACTGATGTGATAGTGAAATGCTCTGACACAAATTCTGATATTCTTCTGCTTAGTCAGGTGGGACATCCCACAAGCAGCCTACATGATTTTGCAGTAATTACATACAATAGTTCACCTTAATTTGCCTGAATGCATGAAAAATCTAGGTACAATGCTGGTGAAACATTACTTGGGCATGTTTTGATTTGTCCTGAGAACTCTAAATTTCACACGTATCACGCCCATCTGATAAACTTTGTAAGGCCCCATTTTTAAAACCCCTCAGTTGTCACTGGCACTGAATGACGCTTTACCGTATCAGTGCTGGTGATGTCAAATTAATGCGAGTTATAAAAAAAATGCGAATAATTATGGGAAGGGAATGAAGGTCACTGATATGTTTACATGACCCTACTCTACCATCCCAAGCACTCAGGGGGTCACTTCATCTTGGATGTGTGCAGTCCGACCAATTTTTGATTTTTTGTTTATAGCCTAGATTGGTTAGATTTGATGCAAAACTGTTAAAACACATCCAAATTGGTACTCGCAGATCTTGACCGTGCCTATCGGGTGAAATACGCAAGTAAACCCCTTCAACGCCTTTCACTCCATAGGGGACCAGGCAGATTTCTTTGGTGATTGGCCTTGGTATACTGAAGTAAATGCCCTGGTGATGCTCCCAACACGTCGTAGGAGCATGTGATCACTGTACTCGGGCATAGTGATATGCGAGGGCCACAAGTGACACGCGGACACGCGAATGAGAGACACTTTTCTAGCTTATGGCACACATTCTTTGCGTCTGTTATCTCACTGAAGCACACTTATTCACTAACATTGTCACTGATTTATGACTATTTACACATACTGGTGTCTATTTTCTCACTAGCCACATATTTATGGCATCTCTTTTGCACACATGTGATAATTTATGAGGCATCTACTTTGCAGAAACCACACTATGCATCTTTTTTTTAGTAACAACACTGACATATATACAAACACTGTCTTTGAATTATGGCACTGTCGTTGAATTTTTTATACACGGTCAAAGCTGACCTGATTCAGGGGCAGGGCGCGCGTGTGGGATGCACTCTGTGTGGCTCATAGTGGTCTCCCTTGACGCGCCACATTGAGAACTGATCGCCAGGTAAATATTTCCCGCCTCAATATATATATATATATATATATATATATATTAATCCTAGGCTGTTTAGGAACTGCTCTGGCACTGCCCACGGCTAACAACATGGACGTTTATGAATGGCTCCGGCAGAAGGGAGATTAATGGCACGTGCGCCATGAGTTTGTGAATTTTCTGCAAATCATTGCGAATCACAGGATAGATTTAGGAAACTAAAAAACACTTGTGCCAGACAATTCTCTTCACACATGTAAGGAAAAGAAATTGATTTTAGTACATGTACTTTGAAAACATGGTCATGTGTCCAACCAAGGGAGGGCACTAATTTCTGCAGGCGCAGCCATCGAGGGGCTAATCTGTGCAAATAACTATATATATTTTATTTTGGCAATCTTACTGTCAAATGGTTATTTTAACCCTTATTATAAAACTAATTTAAAATGTGTCATTAATAATGAATGCACTCAGACAACCAATCAGCTGCCAGCTTTAAAAGCTTATGGGTCTTCTCCTCTCAGATGAGGTGAATAGGCTATATCACACTTCGTACTGCAGTGTTTCACTTTCACACTAGCATATTACATACTTCCACATCTAGCACAAACTCAGTGCTTCTATGCCACACAGCCATAACACACACACACACACACACACACACACACACACACACACACACACACACACACACCGCTCGCTGGTGCACACCACTCACTGGTGCAGTGGTAACGTTCCCGCTTGCCAACTGGTGGACGGGAGTTCGCGCCTCGCTCAGGTTGCGAAAAGTTTCACTGACGAAGTGGGTGGTTACTGTCCCCCTTGAGCAAGGGGACGGGTGTGTGCGTGTGTGAAGGTCACAGCCTTGCCCTTAGATCGGACTATATGAGCTCTCAGCTCCCTTCCGGGAAGGTAAAAGCTGACCATCACGACCATCAAGTGATCCTGACCGACCCGGTGAATTACACACACACACACACACACACACACACTCACTCACTCGCTCACTCACTCACTCACATACACACACACACACACACACACACACACACACCTCACAGTTGGACCACATACTACTTGTCACATCTCACACTGCCACATTTCATGTCTCCTACTACACTAGGACTGTTCTGATATCCTGTGCATAGTTTTGTCAACATTAGCCTGTTCAAGTACGGTACTAAGAATATCTAGGATGCTTGTAATCATGTTTGTTGCATTGTATCTTGACTGCCACTGTGACAATTGTTTCTTTGTGCTGTAAACTCTTGGACTAATATGAGGTAAGAGTGTGTGTCCTGTTGCTTGATTGGTCGCAGAAATATAAAAATTGCATGTAATAGGGTGTTTAGTGGTTAGGCTAGTATTTCAGGTCAGTTGTTGCATGACCACATTTTTCTTTGTAGCACTGGATACACAAAAATTGTATTTATACTGGAATATATTCTTAATGTCTTAATCACATAAGGTGGTATTTCTAGAAAATCTGATTCATAAGAGGTTAATGCATTGAGCTTAAGAAATGGGAATAGCGTTAAACATTTAATGTGCTATTATCTTATCACAGTTAAAATGAAGATCTGAGCAAAGCATGAGCATTACAACTATTAGAAGAGTTAGACTTTGCTGATGTATGCCCTTCTTTCTGGTTTGAAACTCAAGCATTGAGATAAATAGGGAGTGGGTGGGGGAGAGTTATGTTTCACATAATTTCATTTTGCTTATCTGGGAGACCTGTTGTAAGTCATTTCATTGAGCCACTCTGTTTCATTATAGAGCAATAAATAGGTTAAAGTGCTGAGTGGCAATTACAGGTAGTGTGCAGTGCCCCTCTGGTTAAATGTTGAGCAGTAAATAATTGAAATGCTGAGTGGGAAATAGAGCACAGTGACCCTTCAGTATGCACAGGTAAAGCATAAACCTGGGGTTCTGTGCACTCAGGCTGTGCATGCTAACTACTTGAATGCATTATAATAAACTTAATATGCTAACCAGCTATCTGATCTGACCTGAATTTGCATCCTAAAATCCCTCTGACCCCAGCTAGATTATATATAGGCTTCCTAAGAGTATAGCCTGCTGGATAGAAGTACAGCAGACATAAGTAAGTGATATGAAAGACGCTTGAAGGAAGAAAACAAAAGTTGAAAAAAAACACACACAATAGACCCAGCTTACTTGCTACATACCTTCTTTGACTCCAGCTAGACAACAGATATGGTTCCCAGGAGCATAGCCTGCTGTTTAGAGGTAAAGCAGACATGAGATTTTTTTTTTTCAGTGGGGAAAAAATAACCAAGCAAGCACTTTCACCCATGAGAAACCCCTTCCATATTATGGGACTGAGCTCAGTTATGCTCATGGCATGCTTGTTTTATACATAATGATGATGATAATACTGTAATGATAATGATAATAATTTTCATTTTTGAAGGCTCCAACATACATGCATGCATTAGCCTTGGTCACTTGATGGCGGCTCTTCATGCTGCTCGATCTCTGGCAGGTTCTCTGTTTAGTACCTTAACCCTGAGGTCACACTCAGTGACCTCATCCTTGGTCTTTTTCAGTCTACCTTTCACTACCCTACCCCCAACATTACCACTTCTCACTTTCTGCACCCAGTTATAATCTCCCATCCTCTGCACATGCCCAGACCATCTCAATCTACCTCTCCTCATCACAACACCAATGCACTCCAGTCTCATCCTACCTCTCAATTCTTCCATCGTAAACCTCGCCCCCCCCCCCCTAGGCTTTTCACTCAAGGATGCACTGCACATCCACCTAATCATTGCCATTTCTGAACGATTGAGCTTGCAAATATCCTCTTCCTTTACCGCTCAGGACTTCCTACCATACAGCATTACACTCCTAACTCATGCTGCATACAAAGATCCCTTAGGACAGAGGTAGAGTCCTCTCAGTATCAGGAGAGGCAACAGGTCCCTGAATTTCTTCCAACCACTCCTCACTCTCAACACAGAGCTAGCTCCTGCCCCACTTCCCGCACACAACATGTTTCCCAAATAGCAAAACTCTTCCACATACTCAAGAGACTCACTGGCAAGTTCAGTCTTTTCATGCCTGGCAATGTTCACATGCCCTACCCATCACACCTCATACATGAAATCAGCATTATCTTGCAGTCTGCCTCTAATATTACTACATCTCATATGCACCCATTTATCACAAACTGCACAAGATGAAGTTACTTCTCACGCACATGGCCACTCTCGCTCTTCTTTGACAGTACCGCCCCCAACCCTAGATACCATCACTTGTTTTATGTCCATTTACTCTTAAACCCTTGTTCTGTATATCATCTCTCCTCTTCCAAAATCTTTCCTCCTCCTTCCATTTATTTTCTGCAGTCAACACCAAATCATCAGCATACAACATCTCCCACATTTCTGTAGTCATGTGAGAGGGCTTCAAGTACCATGATAAATGACAAGGGGCTCAAGACTGACCCCTGATGCACATCAACATTCACGGAAAACTCACCATTTAAATCTCCGTTCATCTTTACCTGGCTGTGAGCCCCCACGTACATGGCTATAATGACCCTAACTGCCCGCTCCTCGATCCCAAGCTTTCTCATTGCCTACTTCACCACCTTCCTAGGGACTCTGTCAAAGCTTTCTCCAAATCAGCGAAAACAAAGTGGTTCCCTTTTCTTTGCTATATATTTTTCCTGAAGCTGTCGAACAATGAATATGGCATCAGTGGTCCCTTTGCCTGGTATCAACTCAAACCTTATTAATATTCTCTCCTTCTCTTATCATACCTTCTAGAACTCTCTCCATTACCTTCCTTATCTGGTCTAAAAGCTGTATACCTCTTATAATTTCCTCTTGCCAGGGCATCACCCTTCCCCATTACACATTTACAGTTACAGTCTTCAGCTAGTCATCTAGGACAACACACTCATATATAATCTTATTTACCAGGTCATTGGCTAACCTCACTCCTATATCTCTGGAGGCTTTCAACATTCAGCAGTCAACCCAGACACACCTGCTGCCTTCCCCACCTGCATCCTGCCTGTCACCCTGCTCACAGTTGCAGTGTCAATCAAAGACCAAGTGCCAAACACTGGATCTACTGGCTCCAGACTTTCCCTGTCTCAGTCAAACTCCTCATTCAACAACTGCCTGTAATGTTCTCTCTGTACATTTTTAATATCCCCACTGTTCACTGCTACCCTTCCTTCATCATTCTTCACACACTGCCCATGTATGATGTCCCTATTCTCTCTCTTCCTCTGATTTTCCACCTTAAATATCATATTTTTTTCTTTCCACACGATGTAGGTTATCAAGTAAAAGTCTCTGTGACTCAGACTTCGCCCTGTATACCTCTTTTCTAGCCTTATGCTTGACAGCCAAGTATTCCTCTTTGTTACCATTTGTCATCCATTCCTGGAAAAGCCATCTTTTCTCCTTACTGCAGCTTCTTCACCCTCAGCCCACCACCAAGTCATTTTATGTCTTGGAGGGCCTCTTGTCCATCCACATACTGAATCAGTAACTTTAAAAAGGTTGCTCTTGAGGGCTCTGTACTGTTCTTTAACACTTCTGTCCACATCTCCCTGTTCATTCACAACTTTCCTCATCACGCTATAGAATGCATCTTTTACTACTTGGTTTTTCAAGTAACACATTTTCCTCCTAGGTGCGTAGGTCCTCCTTTTCATCACCCACTCCTTAAGCACCAAGTCACATATCAAAAACTTGTGTTGCTACAAACATTCCTTGCTTCCTGTATATTTAACATCCCTCACTAGCTTCGTATCAGCCTTCCTGAACAGGAAATAGTCTATCTGGCTGCTGTTTCCCCCAGACTCGTACGTAATCAACCTACTCTCTCCTTTCCTAAAATGTGTGTTGCACGCAGTGATGTACATTGCTTCCCTAAACTCAAGTATCCTTTCTCCCCCCTCAATTCTTGTACTATATGCACATCCCCCATGTATTCCTTCATATCCTTGAGCTGCTTCACCTATATGACCATTTAAATCCCTGTCTAATACTACAGTCTCATCATCCCCCATACCACTTACCACTTGTACTAAGTCATCCCAAAATCTATCCTTCTCTGCCTTATCCAGCCCTGCCTGTGGAGCATATGCCGATATAATTGCAAACATCATCCCACCAAACAAAATTTTCACTACTACAGTATTATCCTGTCACTTACTCTCAAAACATTCATGACATATTCCACCCATTTCTCCCTGACCAATGCACCCACACCACCTTATCCATCTGTCCTAAAACAACATATAGCAACAATCCCTCCCAGCAGTCTTTCTGACTGATCCACCCCCTGTACCGGACTTCTTGCATACATCCCACATCCACCCACTTCCTACCTCAACCACTTCCCCTGCTCTATCTCTCAAACTTCCCACATTCCATGAAGCCACTTTGGTCCCCCTGGGTGATTTAATATCCTCAGGCTTGCTTTGAATTACATTCTTTAACTTGGTCGTAATCAGTAAAATAAGAAGGGGAGAGACATGCCATAGGCCCCACCCACTGCACAGTCCTAGGCCCAGGCAGTGGATCTGGGACCCCTAACCCACCAGCCTTGACCAGTGGCTGTGGTACTGGCTTTGGGGCACCCTGCCAGGACAGCTACAGGGACACCCTCCAAGTGCGCTTTGGGACTGTAACTGCCCCGCCATTATACACCCATTGAAAGGGCAGCTTCCTGGGGTGCTACTCCCAGGTTCAGGCCCTTTTCTATAGGGTGGAAGTGGCAGCTTGGGAACCGCAATGCCCTGTACCCTCTAGCACAGGTTTGAGCCCTATCTCACCCAGGCCTCACAATCTATGCTGGAGGAGCCCTCATCACACCTCCTCTCAAAAGGTTCACCACTAGGTAGTGGGGACAAAGTTTTCTGACCACATGCCCTTGCTGGCATCAATCCCTGTGACACTGTCGTTGTGTGATATGTAAAGCGCATGTGGTGTAGTGTATGAGATAGCTAGAGGAAATGTTTTGGAGAATATGCCTGTCTACACTTCATGTTAGTGTCACACTGAGAAGGTCAGCAGAAGGGGATGGTTAGGTAGCTAGTGAAACAGGAGCTCCAGCTCTCCCTATCACCAGCATTCCAGTTCCCTTTGGGAGTACCACCCTGATTGGGTGGTGCTACAGATCCTCCCTACTACTACTACTACTACTACTACTACCTCTACTTCTACTACTACTACTATTATTACTACTACTACTACACTAATAATAATAATAATAATAATAATCTGGTCATTTGTTTATCAAAAGTGCCATTTCTTCCAGTAAGGAATTCATTAGCACTAGCACACTTTCAACTCTGGGAAAAAAAAAAAATGTGATATCATTCTCATATAAGCATAGTCAGCGGAACTGGCAGCAACTTAAACCCTATAATTGTTTGTAACAGCACCTTTTCCCAGATAATAGCTCCTTGAAAAGAGAAAGGCTTTGAGCTCTTCTTAAAAGAATTAGCAAAAGTCAATTGTCTTACAGGTAATGGCAAGCCATTATACAATTTAGGGGTAGTAGAGGAAAAAGAATGATCAGATAAAGATGACTGGTGAACGGCTCTAGGCTCATCAAGGTGCAAAGGATCCTTTTCATTTCGTAATGTCATACCTGGGTGTGCTAGTGAAAGTCTCAACAATTCAGCAAGATATTTGATTCACCAAACTCAAGAACCTTGCTAGTAGTAAGACACAGTTTAAATTCTATTCTAACCTTTAGTGGCAACTGCTTTTGGCCAATCAATACTGATAATTGACGCACAATGAGCCTACGTACGTGGAAGGGTCACGGTAGCTAGGTAAGCTGCTAGATATTTCAGTGTTGAGAGCTAACCTGAAACATTGTTGATAGTATGCTTTATTGGTGTATGGTATTTGGATACATTTTTTTTTTTATTCTTCTGGAATTTTATAACTACTGGTATTTGACATTTAACTGTGGTGTTTGTTGCTACAGTTCAGCCTCATCCTGTATTGGGTGATAATGGGATTTTAGAAGTTGTACAGTTTTGCTAAGAGAGGTTTGTTATGGTACTTAGTGCACTTATATGAAACAAGTTACATTCATGTCCATATTTATTTTTGCTGACTGTTTCCAGTGATAAGCTAGCCCATCATTGAATGTTAGTTTTACCAAGTGAATGAAAAATATATGATAACATCATTGCTGCAACGACTTACTGCCTGCTTAACATAATTTTCACGTAGTTTGTGGAGAAAATTTTCCTGTTGGTTTTTAGGAATATTCTGTCTTTTTAAAATAGTCAAGAATAGAAGTTTCTGTGTAACATTTTGTGACATTTTTGGTTGACAATCCATTAGTTGTAGAAATGTGTGTGAGCATAGTGTTTTACAACTTTGTACTTTATTTCACTTTCATTGTTGTTTATTTCACTGTTTTCTTTGTTTTTATAAAGCAGACTGGGAAGGCATGTTTTTATAAAGCAGACTGGGAAAGCATATCAGGTTTTGAAAAACACTGCTTTATTTTTGTTTAGAGAAGTACAGTATTTAGTTATCTAATCCATGTCGTCATGTATACGTAGAATTCTTTTTTCACTCGTCTAAGTATTGTTTTAATCATATTTTTTGCTATTTATGCATGTGTTGCCATGGTGAAATGCATTTATTCATCCTGTGTTTGTGTTTCTAATGTCTTGCGTGTTTCCTTGTTTGATGGAGTTATGATAGTAGATATTTTCATTTGCTGTTGATGAGAGCTGCTGGTATATGCAGGCTGAAATTTTTTTGTTTCTCACTTGAGGCAGTTTTTCTTAACTTCATTTTGAGAATCATCCCCAAAGATGAATGAAATAAGACAGGACATCAGTATATTTAGAGGGTTAATACCTAGTTCAACAGTGTTAATAGTTTTGTTCATAGTAAAGTACTGTACGTAGTACAATGTATTTGCAGTTGTAACCCCCCCAGGGTTGTCATTCAAGAATTCACTACACATCTCCTGATCATTCTTATCTCTGAGCCAACAAATATTCTCCTCCTTTACTTGCTGTAGCATGAAAATGAAAAGCCAAGAGTAAGAGCATTAATGGGATTATTGAAGAGTATGTGTGGAATAAGTTCTTGTTGTTGTTTTGTTAACCTTGGTCTGTCTGGCTGAGCAGACCTATCAACCATTGGCAAGCAACCTCCTCTGCAGGGCCATCCCAAGTAGTGAACTGATGTTCTCTTGCAGTACACAGCGGTTCGCCACAGCAGGGCACAGGGAAGAGTTTGGAGGTTTGGCTCCCGGATGAACGCCGCATTTGTGTGCCTCCATCTAGTTAATGGGGGCACTATGATAAGCTTCACATCACCCCATTATTTGGTTACAGTAAAAGTCCTATAATTCGGCATCTATGGGACCGGGATGATGCCGAGAAATTGGATTTGCCGAATAATAAAAAAACCTACCCTCTCAGTACCTTAAATATATTGGTGAACACTGTCATCACCACTTATGGTATTACAACTGTGTTTGGAGAGAGTACTTTATACTGTACAATACTGCAATCAGTACGGTACTATACCTGAATCTGAAATATATATTGTATATAAATTAGTGAGCATATACGATTAATGACACAGTAGGCCTAAAAGTCAGATAACACTTCCTGGATGGCCGAAATGATACGGAATATTACCTACCAGCTTAGTACATTGCTTGTATTGGTGAACTCATCACTACTTATATTATTACAAATATGTTTGGAGTGAGTACTGTATACAGTACTTTTTCCAAACACAAAATAAAAAAGTCGGAAAATTACATAAAAGTGAGCTGATGGAGAGAACACTTTAAGGAATTGTTGAACATACAGGATGGAAGTAATGCAAGTATAAGTGGCTGGGGAATGGCTGGGAGAAGGAGGGATGTGAGAAGACAGGGAGAAATCAGTAGGATGGAAGTTGTGGAAGCAATGAAGAAAGTTAAATTTGGGAAAGCCCCAGGAATTGATGGAGTGTGTGGTGAAATGCTGAAGCATGGGGGAGAGATAGTAGTAGAATGGATGTGGAAGATGTGCAAATTGGCCTGGGAGGATGGTAGAGTCCCGGAGGATTGGAAGTCAGGTATAATTATTCCCTTGTACAAAGGAAAAAGGGAAAAAGAAGTGTGTGGTAATCATAGGGACATTTGTCTTCTTAGTATAATAGGAAAAGTGTATGGTAGGATACTTATTGACAGAGTTAGAGAAAGAACAGGAATTAGTTGGAGAAGAACAGGGAGGCTTTAGGAAGGGAAGAGGTTGTGTAGATCAGATATTCATTCTTAGATCTTTACTGGAAAAGTTTCTAGAGAAGGGAAAGAAGTTGTATGCAGCTTTCATGGATTTGGAGAAAGCATGTGACGGGGTGGATAGACAAGGATTGTGGAAAGTATTAAGAATATATGGAGTAGATGGGAAGTTGTTGAATGCTGTGAAGAGTATGTGCGATGGTGCCAAGGCTGCAGTGCGTGTGAATGGTGAACTGAGTGAATTTTTCTCTTTGAAGGTTGGGTTGAAACAGGGATGTTTCATGTCTCCATGGTTGTTCAATCTGTACATGGATGGGGTAATAAAAGAGGTACAAGGTAGGGTAGTGGATGTTGGAGTGGCCCTGGTGAGAGAGGGTAGTGTTTGGAGACTCCCTGTACTGTTGTTTGCAGATGATACTGTGTTGTTGAGTGAAGACGAAGGGGAGCTGCAAGGTTTGGTGGATGAGTTTGGGAGAGTGTGTAAGAAACAGAATCTAAAGGTGAATGTAGGAAAAAGTAAAGTGATGGTCTTTGAGAGAGGTGAAGTCAGTGAATGTACAGCGAGGTTGGATGGTGAGGAATTGGAAAATGTGAGTACATTTAAGTACTTGGGTAGTGTGTTGAGTAAGGATGGAGGTTTGGAGGGTGAAGTGCTTGAAAGGGTACAGCAGGGAAGAAAGGTTGCTGGTTCTTTGAAAGCAGTGATAAGAAACAGGGAAGTGAGCATGGAAGTGAAAAAGTTACTACATGACAGTATTGTGATACCAACTCTAACGTATGGAAGTGAAGCTTGGACGTTGTTGGAAGGACAGAAGTCAAGAGTGAGAGCAGTGGAAATGAGTTATTTAAGAGGAGCCTGTGGAGTCACATGGAGAGACAGGCTGATGAATGGGGATATAAAGGAGCATTGTGGTGTTGATGTGGATGTGATAGGAAGCGTTATGAGGAACACACTGAGGTGGTTTGGCCATGTGGAGAGGATGGAGGGTGAAAGACTGACAAAGAGAGTGTATGTGAGTGAGGTGGAGGGGGGAAGAGGGAGGGGGAGGCCGAGGATGAGATGGAGGGATGGGTGAGAGAGGTATATGAGAGAGGGGGGTGTGAGTTGGGAGCAGGGCAGTGAAATGGCGGGGGACAGGGCGACGTGGAGGCGATTTGTTTGTGGCCACCCCAGATGGGATTGAGGTGTCTGTCAATAGATAGATAGAAAGTGAAGTAATATGAATTGGTAAGGTCTTTCTGATGAAAGTTAAACATACATTTAGCGCTCATTTTTTTTTGTTCATTTTTTTGTTCACATGTGAAAGGGTGAGTATTGATGCAAGCAGTAATGATTCCATTAACCCCTTAATAACCTTCGGCATTGAACAACCCTTTACAGTACCGATGTCAGTGATGTGGAGTTAGTGAGCTATGAAAAAACTGTGAACAATTAAGGGAAGGGAACGAAGGTCACTGGTATGTTTACACGACTCTGCGCTATGATTCCAAGCAGTCGGGGTTAGCTAATCTCAGATGTTTTCGCCTATTTGGTAAATGCACCTTAACTTTGTAATTTCTCCCGTGAATCATAGCGAATCATAGCATGGGTTTAGGAAGCTAAATAACATAACTAGATGCTCCAGACGATTATCTTCACATCTTCAAGAAAATGGAAGAAATTTAATCCCTCTCTGAGTACGTAGGTTAAGTTTCTTCCATTCTTCTGAAATCAATTTATTTTTCTTAAAGATATGACGATAATCGTCTGGCTCACCTAGCAATGTGTTATTTAGCTTTCTAAACCCATGCTATGATTCGCTGTGAGTCACGGAAAAATTGATAAAGTTATGGTGCATTTACCAAATGGGCAAAAACATCTGAGATTAACCGACCCCCTGACTGCTTGGAATCGTAGCTTAGAGTCGTATAAACATACCAGTGACCTTTGTTCCCTTCCAATAATTGTTCAGTTTTCTTTATAGCTCACACTAACTTGACATCACTGACATTGGTACTGTAAAGGGTTGTTCAGTGCCGGAGGTTATTAAGGGGTTAATGGGATATATTGCTGTTTGCATTAATACTCTCTATTTCACATTAAACACAAAAACGAACAAAAGAATGAGCGCTAAATGTACGTTTAACTTTCATCAGAAGGACCTTAGCAATTCATATTCCTCTAGTTTATTTTAAGTATTTTTCTGACTTTAAGTTAGGTTAGGTTTGGTTAAATTATTAGGTACAGTTAAACTCGGTTAGGTTAGGTTTAGCTAAACTGGACAGTCCCTTCCGCCATTATGTTGAGGAATAAAAATACTAGAGCTGTCTCAGCCTTACAGCTAAAAACAACGGGGAAACTGATTTAACAGGCAACATTTATTTATGGGTAATGCATTACTGCATCAGTGGTTCATGGGCTACTCAGTTACCGGTAAATGTCATTTTCAGGGAGGCGTCAAGAATGAACAAATTTCAAGAATTAGCGAGGGGGCTTCTAACGTAACCCTCTCTAATTTGGTGAGGGTGGTTACTGTACTGTATGATACTGTGCAATATTGTAATCAATCCAGTACTATACCTGAATCTGAAAAATACAGAAATTAGTCAACATACAGAAGTGTAATGAAACATTAGGCCTACAAGTCACAGACAACACTTCCTGGACTGCCGAGATGATTTCGGACATCTGCCGAACAATCAAAGATTTTCGTAAATGGGACTGTTTCTCAAAACTGCTGAAATGACAGATTTACCGAATAATCAGCGCCGAATAATAGGACTTTTACTGTATATGGTTATCACTGAGCATTGTGAATGGTATCCTAGCTTACAGGCAACTATTAAACCTGTCAGTATAGAAACATCTGGAGTGGAAAGAAGAGTAATAAAAAGTGACAGGAAGGAGGGAGAAATAGGAAGAGAGTAGAGCAGACACAGAAATGAAGAATAATGGTGAAGGAAGAAGTAGGCAGCACTACATTGAGTAAGTGGATGATGGTTGCCTCCAACTGCTACCAAGTGCAGAGAGTCTATAGAATAAGGAATAATGTTATTCATGAAAGATGTGAAGTAGGGAAATCTGTAGACACTGGAATCAAACAAAGTGTGTTAGATGGTATGGTCATGTGCAGAGAATAGGTTTATGAAGAGGGTAATAAAAAGGATGTATCTGAACAAGTATGAAGGAGAGACAGGAAGTGTGGTAGGTCAGGAAGGTGGATAGATATGGTAAAAGAGAGTGTAAGGTAGTGAGGTTCTGTATTGATGTTGATGAGGCTAAGGAACTGACAGTGGTTTGAGCTGGTTGGAAGAATTTTGTACGGAGGGGTATATGACAGATTTGGGACCCCTGTTTTTTCATGGTAATGTGATAGTCATTGGATTGACTCTGGGAGATAGGTAATATGAAGCAGCACGTAAGAGTGGGTGCCTGTGCATGTCTGGTAGAGTCAGGAGTTGGGGGGCTTGAATGATGAGTGAATGAGAATATGGTCCATTTAATTGGGGAGACTTTTGCAAGTTCTCCATCTGTCAGGGTTTATATTACTCTCTGGATCCTACCTCACACCATCCTTAAATTGGAAAAGATGATGATGATGTTGATCATTATAGTTTCCCAGGTTGTGTACAATGGAAATGATATAGGATATAAATCTCATCTCATCTGCAAAAAAGTCTATGGTCAGTAATGCTATTGAAGATATTGTGAACATACCTACTGATCACCTTTTGAAAATACTGGTGTCTGCATTAGGTTTTGCAAGTCCGTAATATTTGTTTCACGTACATACTATTATTATTATGCATGTTAAGATTATGTTTCTGTTTACAGTATATTTTAATCTCAGAAGGTTTTGTACTTTATTTTGTGTATGCCTTCCATCCATAAAGTTTTGGTTTTTGTGTGTATTATATAATAATGTCTGTGCCTTGATTAGTGTTAATGGATTGTCATATAACATTCTGATGAGTGTTGCTAATGAAGAGACATATACGTATATTTATATACAGTGGTAGGTGGAGGCGCTGACTATCCACCCACTCAATGTAGTGATGCTCTCAGTTGACTGCCCTTTCCTCTCTTCCTTCCTTCTTTCCTTTTCCTTCCACTATGGGTGACTGTACACTGAGTAACAAGCCAAATGGTTTTCTGTACACCAGGAAACCATTTACTATGCTGGGTGGTAACCATATAATTAAACTATGATGCCGGGTGGTTTATTGGATAATTAAGGCACTTCAACCGGATTAGCTTGTGTAGGTTTATATCCAAGGGGTGGTTGGGATTTATTGCTCACAGAATGCCACGCAGGGATGTGTGTGGCTAGTCACTCTCATCTTAAATGTCAGGACCAACTTGCCAAGCCCTGGGCTCTTACGCTTCTCATGGGGAAACACTGGATTAGAGGATCTATGTATGTATATATCTATCTATCTATCTATATACAGTAATCCCTCATTATATGATGGGGTTCCATTCCTGAAAACCCCATCGTAAGGCGATCCATCGTATAGCAAGCCCATTATAACATGGAGTCAATGGGGATACGTTCCCAGACTTGCCTAAACTCTCACATACATACACCGTAGCACTCACATACATGAAATATCCTTATGTTTAAACATTTAAAGTAACACATTAATAGTGAATAAAGAGAAAAAAAACATGAAAACTACAGTATACAGTAGTTCTTACCTTTACTGAAGCAAGCAGGGTTGTTTATGTGGTTCCTAGACAATTCGCCATGAAGTCAACAATTCACCTTCATGATATGGACGATTCCCCGTCAGGACAATTCCCTGTCATTCTATAAATATACTTATTACTGATTAACAGATACTTTAATAACTAATTTTCAGGGGGTTTTATCAAAGTCTATTTTCATTCAGTAGCGTAGGCTTTGGATATCATTTGTAAGCTGCACTTTTAGACAATATTTAATTTTGTTAATTTTGTTTCTACCTTGCTGTTGTCAGCTTTGAATTATATTCTAGCATCACCCATAGCTGTCTTCATTAATTTCCATTGGTACTACAACATCCTGGATATATTTTAAACGACTTTGAAGAGGTGTAAGTACAGTATTAAAAAATGAGTGTACTTGGTAAATAAACTGATATGAAAATAAACAATGGAGAATCATCCTGACGACAAAAAGTCCCGATGGCAAATTGTCTTGTTATTGTTGTGATGGCGAATTGACTTGATGGCGAATTGTCTCGAAATGTTTATGTAGACATAGGCTAATATGAAGATCATTTGTATAATTCCAAAGTATGTCAGTCGTTCACTTAAGGTCATTAGGCATTTATATAAATGCCAGTGTCTCGTATGTAGCCTTATGCTAAGATGAAGGAATGATCGTAAATCTGCTGATTCACGTTTCAGTATATTTTTATTTTTTCATATAATACCCATGATTTGATGCCATATTTTATATTTACTATATAAACAATAAACCATCATCACTTTTATAACTTACATAATTCAAAAACTAGTGTGCTTGCTAAATGAACTGTTACATAAGTAAATGACGGGGAATCGTCCTGAAGGCGAATTAACTTGACAGCGAATTGTCCCGACTCGGCCTCACAGTCACAGCCCTCACTCATCACTGTCAGAACTGGCTGGCTGGGCAGGGCTAGCTAATGAGGCTGGACTGGTGGACAAGTGTTTGTGGTCCAGCGCCGACAGTGTGAGGACGTTTGTGTTGCGTTAGCACATTTGCTGTTCACTGAGCCGTGGATGATCCATCATTGTAGCAAATTGTTCCCATCATATAGTGGGAATAGGGTACTAAAATTTTGACATTGTATAAACAAAATATCGTATAAAGGGGCATCATATAATGAAGGATTACTGTATACTGTTGTGTTTTGTTTCGTTTCATTTTTGAAGGCCCCAACATGCTTGCATGCGTCAGCCTTGGTCACCTAATGGCGGCACTCCATGCTGCACGATCTCTGGCAGCCTTCCTGTTCAGGCCCTTAACCCTGAGGTCAGACGCAATGACCTTGTCCCAGGTCTTTTTTTTGGTCTACCCCTCACAACGATACCTCTAATATTAACGCTTCCCACTTTCTGCATCATCCCCCATCCTCTCCCCATACTCAGACCACCTCAATCTACCTCTCCTCATCACAACACCAAAACACTCCAGCCGCATCCTACCTCTCAACTCTTCCATCGTAAACCTAGCCCCCCCAGGCCATGCACTCAGGGACACACTGCACATCCATTTAATCATTGTCATTTCTGTATATTTGAGCCTGTGAATACCCTCTTCCTTTACTGCCCAGGTCTCACTTCCATACAGAATTACACCTAACACATGGTGCATACAAAGATCCCTTAGCACACAGGGAGAGCCCTCTCAGTGTTAGGAGAGACAAAAGCTCCCTGAACTACTTCCAACCACTCCTCACCCTAACCACAGAACTAACTTCAACCCCACCTCCCACACATAACATGTCTCTCAAGTAACAAAACTCTTCCACAACTCAAGAGACTCACTAGCGAATTCAATCCTTTCACGCCTAACAATCTCCTGCTCTCCCTGACACACCACACACATAAAATCAGCATTATCTTGCAGTCTACCTCTAATACCAGTACATCTCTTATGCACCCACTTATCACAAACACTGCACAAGATGGAATAACTTCGCATGCCCTTGTGGCAGATTGCTCTTATGCACCCACTTATCACAAACACTGCACTAGATGGAATAACTTCCCATGCCCTTGTGGCAGATTGCACATGGCCACTCTCCCTCTTCTTTGAAGTACTGCCACCAGCCCTATTTGTCAACAGGACACACTACAAGACTCCCCAACACCCCATCCTCAAGACACAGTACAACAACTGCAAGAACTCAACACTCAAATAAACAATAAAATATCAGAACACCAAACACTAAATTGGAATAACTATCTCCAAACACTTGACCACAAAACAAACACCTTCAGACTCTACAAAACACTAAACAGCATCACACTCTCCAACAGCAGCACTACACAGTCACATTCTGCCATCACAACAGCAGACACCATACTTTCAAACAAACAACAAGCAAACACTCTCATCAACCACTTTTCACATGTCAGCCATCTAGATCCCCATCGCGACGACCAGCATATCATCCGACAGTTCCCCACAGACCCAGACTTTGCACCTTTCACTTACAACCAGACGAAGCACATACCTTAAGCACTCATTTGCCTGTGGACCAGACAACATAAGCAACATTCACCTTAAACACCTTGGACCACAAGGCATACAAGCACTCACCAACATATCGGAATGCAACTATTCACACAACATAATACCCAACATCTGGAAGCTTGGCATTATCATCACTATCCCCAAACCCAACAGTGACCCCCATGTTACCTTCCTCACACCGCCCTGTCACACTCCTCTGCACCCCTTCCAAAGTCACTGAACGACTGGTACTACAACTAGTTACACCTCACCCCCCCCAAGTCCCATCATATGGTTTTAGGCTACTGCACTCCACAAACACTCTTCTTACAGACCTTACACAGAGAGTTTTTGGTGGCGTGAATTCAGCTAGGGCACCACACACAACACTTCTAGTCACACGAGACGTTAGCAGAGCTTTTGATGCCATCCCCTGCCACAATATCACAAACAAAGTATTCAGCACAAACATGCACAATAATACAAAAAGAATGCTGGCAACTACTTAGCAGGCAGGTGTGCACATGTAACATTCGCTGGTCAGTCTTTGAATACCAGAAACTTCACAAATGGCATCCCCCACGGATCTGTTTTGTCCCCTACACTCTTTACCCTATACATGCACGACATACCCACACCCCACGCACCACAGATACACATAGCTTCCTATGCAGACGACATAACTCTTACATGTATAGTACACACCAAAACGCAAACACAGCTGCACTCCAACACACTACATGAGTGGTTCACCACAAACGAGCTCAAAATAGACCCAGCCAAATCTACAGTGACCCTTCTCACAAACTGGACAGCAGAACATAGTCACATTTCACCCTCACCATAAACAACACCCCTACCACACACACACACACACACACACACACACACACACACACACACACACACACACACACACACACACACACACACACAAAATCCATGGTGTAACATACAATACATCAGTGTCATTTAAACTTGTCATTTAAACAACACATCACAAACATTAAAAATAAATTAACACCAAGACTCAGTACCTTAAGGTCACTTGCCCATACAGCATTTGGACACAACAAAGAAACCACCATCACAGTATACAAACAATATATACGTTCAGTGATGAATTATGCATGCCCTACTTGGGCTCCTAACATCAGTAAAACACACTGCAACACTCTACAGACCATACAGAACAAGGCCCTAAAAATAATCACAGGCTGCACAGCTACTACACCCACAGACCACGTACATCAAGAAACCAAAGTCTCTAAAGTCAGGGATCATCTAGACTTGAGAGGCACCCAAATTATTGCTGCAGGCTCCACAAATCCACAACATTCACTTCAATACGTGGCAGCACATCCACACACACCAAAGAACATCAGAACAACACCCAGCACACTATATCATACAGAGATACTGTCATCTCTCCTCCCTCGCCTGCCTCAGACCAGCTTCCAGAAGCATATCCATACTCAGATCACTTGCCACTCCATTCAGTTACTTAAAGACAACACACAGCTCCATTCATGGCATCCTGATATCCACCCTTCTGAATCCTATCTCCCTCATGAGGACAGGGTCCACCTGGTCAGGCTGAGATGTGGGCATCATCCAGCCCTCTTAAAGTTACCAGAAGAGACTGGATGACTCCGTTGGTGATGCCTGTCCAGGATGTAACACAGCACCACATACTATTAAGTACATTATGGGCGACTGCATTGTACACAATCACCCATGCCAACATCACAACATACACTCCTTGAGAGCTCTGTGGGAAACCCCGGTCTCAGCCATGCCCTTCCTTAACCAGCCGCGTGCCGGCAATTTTTAGCCAAATGGGTCACCCCAGTGCTGGCCATTTTTCGACACCCCCCCCCCCCCCCTTTTTTTTTTTTTTTTTTTTTTTTTCTAAAATGATAGATTTGGATGTGGAAACAACAAATTTCGCCATTAAAATGTTCAATGAGGCTCGGAAATGAGTTTTATTGAGTCCTGAATACTCGTGTACAGGTATAGCCGCTCTCTCACGCTCACCATGTATGTGAGAGAAAGCCGTTTTCTATGTAAGGTATACCCAGGTATTTATGCTGGGAAGGTATAGCAATGTTCAGTGCACTTTTCTGATTACTTATTACTTCACTAACTATCATAATTTGTGTGTTTTTCTCACTGTGAATGCATTATCTTACACTTACTTGAAGATAGGTACAACCTGACTTCAATGCTTACAGTCCTGGCACTTACAAGAAGGTATTTACAACTTGACTTCACTATATAGTCCTTACACTTACAAGAAAATATTTACAACTTACACTTACATGAAAATATTTACAAAATGCCTTCACTATGAACAGCACTGGGTGAGGCACACAGGCAGAATGAGGCAGAGCGAGCGTGAGGGGGGGGGGAGTGAGTGAGTGTATGGCCTTGACAGCCTGGGGGATGGTAGAGGATCAGTTACCTTACGTGCTTGCCTGTTTTTACCCGCGAATCTTGAAAAATGCGGTCACAGTGAAGTTTTTTATTTTAAACCGTTTTAAAACGGCACTGGGACTGGCCGCGGCATTATGTCAGACCGTTTTAAAACGGCACTGGCACGTGGCGGGTTAAGGACTCGGGCCTGTTCGACCAGACTACCTAGGGAACAACTATTACTACCCTAGATATCGTCACTTCTGTTTTATCTGCATTTACCCTTAAGCCCTTGTGCCCCATACCAACTCTTGGCCTCCTAAATCTTTCCTCCTCCCATTCATTCTCTGTAGTCAACACCATATCATCAGCTTACAACACCTCCCACAGGAGTCCATTTCTGAAGTAAAATGAGAGGGCATCAGGTACCATGATAAACAACAAGGGACTCAAAACCGATGCCCTGATGCACACCAACATTCACGGAAAACTAATCTCTCAAATCTCCATTCACTCTTACCAGGGTGCGATCACCCATATACTTGGTTATAACCTCCCTAACCAGCCACTCCTCAGTCCACTTCACCAACTCTCTATGGACTCTGTCAAAGGCTTTCTCCAAGTCAACAAAAACAATGTACAGTTCACTTTTCTTTCCCATATATTTTTCCTGAACCTGTTGAACAATGAATATAGCATTAGTGGTCCCCCTGCCTGACATAAACTCAAACTGCATCTCATCAATATTCACTCTCTCTCTAATTATACCTTCTAGAACTCTCTGCATTACCTTCATTATCTGATCTAAAAGCTTTGCACCTCTATAATTTCCTCTTTCCAGGGCATCACCCTTCCCTTTATACACATTTACAATTACAGTCCGCAGCCAATCATCTGGGACAGCACACTCATATATAATCATATTTATCAGGTCAGTGACTAACCTCATTCTTGTATCTCCTGAGGCCTTCAACATTTCAGCAGTCAACCCAGACACACCTGCAGCCCTACCCACCTTCATCCTGCCTATTGCCCTACTCACAGTTGCAGTGTTAATCAAAGGCCAAGGGCCAACACTGGATCTGTTGGCTCCAAGCCTTCCCTGTCGCAGTCAGACTCCTCATTCAACAACTGGCTATAATGCTGTCTCCATGCATCTTTAATATCCCCACTGTTCTCAACTACCCCTCCTTCATCATTCTTCATACACTGCTCACCTATAATATCCCAGTTCTCCATCTTCACATGAATAGCCACCTTAAATATCATATTCTTCCTTTCCACATGATTTGGGTGACTCAGACTTTGCCCTGTATACCTCTTTTCTAGCCCAATGCTTGGCAGCCAAGTATTCCTCTTTGTTGCCACCCTTCTTCCATTCCCGGAAAAGCCTTCTTTTCTCCTTAACTGCAGCTTCTACACCCTCATCCCACCACCAAGTTACTTTATATCTTGGTGGGCCTCTTGTCCAACCACATACTGCGTCAATAACTCTCAAGACATCGTTCTTGAGGGCTCTGTACTGTTCATTAACGCCTTTGTCAGTGGCTCGCTGTTCGTCCACTGCTCTCATCATATATACTGTATACACACACACACACACAGTCCATTTGCTTACAGATATTCCAGATATACACACACACATACATACACAGTCCATTTGCTTAACTCGTACAATCCCACCGTCAGCATGGTGCCGACTGTACAAAACGTCTCGATTAATCCCAGCGACGTGATGGTGCCGACAGCAAAATTCGAGCGCTGTAGCATGTCTCAAACTGCTTTAATCTAACTTTTTGCTAAGGAGTAGCTTGATGTATTGGCAACACTGTTTCCAAGCAATTGTAGTACTGAGTTTGGTTCTGTGTGGGAGGGTAACATCAGTGGGCCACTGTCCGTCAGAGCATCAGGATGTCGTGAAAATCATGCCATTTTTCCACCTCATTGGGCTGGAGGAGGCTGTTGAAATTGTCATATGGACCCTTCTATCCCTTCATTTAGTGATTCTTCAGAAGAGAAAGACATGGATAACTATTCTGGGGAGGAATATGAGCCAGTGGAGGACACTGAGAAAGGGGAATCCTCGTTTCTCCTCCCCCGTTCTCTCTCATCCTGCCCAGCTGGGTGGGAAAACATTGCTCATGGCTTGGGAAACTGGGCTAAAAACAAGACGGACAGTCATCCTGGTCTTATTTCTCCTATAAGGAGTACTTTTTTTTTTTGCTTTTCCATGATTTGTATGTCCTTTTGGATTGTTTTATGCAATAACATTTTTTTCTGTTTTTAGTCCGGGATTGGGTGGGTATAAACTTGCAAAAATGTCTGGGATATAACGTGTTAAATACCCAAGAATTTGGTCAGTAGCAGACCTTGCTCTCTAGAAATTTTGCACTTTACAAATAACATTCCTCATGGGGGAAAATTCTAATTGGTATGATGGCCGCCTCAAAAGCCACCTTTTGGCCCCTAGTTTATCGTTTTGCCTATGTATTATGGGATATTAAACACATGTACACAGTAAGTATAACTCACACAATAGCCCCTTACCTTATAATCTATGCAGGATAGGCTTAGTTGACTTGAATAGAGAGAGTTCCACGGCAGGGTGAGACATTTACTATGTCCTGGCCCCAGCACCCTCCACACCAACCAGACTCCATCACACCACCACCACCACCACCACCACCATCACCAACATGCTCCACATTAGTCATGCATCTCTCTCAAAGTCCAAGGCAGACACAAGAGATGCATCATCGTCATCATCCTTGGCTGATGTTGAGGACTCTGGATCTTCTTGTGGTGAAGTAAAGAAGATGGTGATCAGAGTCTGATGCTGTCAGCTCTCTTCCTTGGCATGCCAATCTCGGTAGTAACGGAGACTGTTTTCTTTGGCATCCAGACCCTCTTGATCTCTCACTTTACAGTTTTCATTCATTGTCACTTGATCTTTAAGCTCGTCAAAGGTTGCCAGGATTTTGCTTATGCTTCGGACCGGTAGATTTTCACTGTCCGTGGCTGTGGCTTGTGACAGTGATACAGGTCACTTTCTTTCGCGCTTTGCAAGGGTAGGTTTTATTCTGTGATGCGACCCCGGATTCGGTTGACTTTGCTGCCCCAGTTTCACGTTCTCAAAACCAACTCATGCACTACCGATAATTTAATTTTTTCATCCCCTCATTGCACTTTAGGCATTTCGCTTCGTAGAAACTTGCGTATTAAGCAGATGGATTGTCTATGTATGTATGTATGTGTGTGTGTGTATGTATATATATACATATATATATCTGTCTATCTATCTATATCTATCTATCTATTATCAGACGCCTTAATCCCGTTCGGGGTGGCCACAAACAAATCGCCTCCACGTCGCCCTGTTCCCCGCCATTTCACTGCCCCGCTCCCAACTCACACCCCCCTCTCTCATATACTGTGTATATATATATATATATATATATATATATATATATATACTGTACACCTGTATACAGTAGGGCTCTGCAACTAACGTTTTTTTGACTAGCGATATCAAGTCTAGCAATAGGATAGAAGCTGTCTTCAGCTTCATAACTAGTGACAGAAACTTCGAAACTAATGACTCCGTGACAATCGTTGTCTAGCGAGTGAGACACGAGGTACATTTTGACTCATTTTCCTAGCCAACGAGTCTTGTCTAGTAAGTGAGCCGCACCTAGCGAACGAGTCATATGACGTGTTTCAGTTCACTGTTGTACTGCCCATCGCTACGCTAGAGCGACCCCCCCCCCTTTTTCCCCCCCTGGCTACCCCCATTTGTTCACTGTTCTCATGGCTTCTGTGGCTGGCGGTGGAAATTTTCATAGAGAAAATGAGGAACATGAAGCTGTGAGACAAACTGTCAGTGCAATCGACAAAGATGAAGGACCAGATGATGTTGCCCCACTCAGCCCCATTGAACTTAACGACTATGAAGGGTTTGAAAGCGACGATGTGATACATCAAAGATACGGAGAAAGGCTGGTATTCGAGAGGCTGGCAATGGTGGAGAAGAGGGTGGCAATGGTGGAGAGGAGGGTGGCGATGGTGGTGGTGGCGCATACTCCCAGTAAGCATGAGCACTCCCAACTCCCAACATTTTCTTTCAATAAACTGCATTCTGAGCATTTAATGGTGACTTTGTTGCTTTATCCTATTAATTATATTACTAAGTATGTAAAATCTATCTATCTATCTATTGCCAGACGCCTCAATCCCGTTTGGGGTGGCCACAAACAAATCGCCTCCAAGTCGCCATGTCCCCCGCCATTTCACTGCCCTGCTCCCAACTCACACCCCCCTCTCTCATATACCTCTCCACCCCATCCCTCCATCTCATCCTCGGCCTCCCCCTCCCTCTTCCCCCCTCCACCTCACTCACATACACTCTCTTTGTCAGTCTTTCACCCTCCATCCTCTCCACACGGCCAAACCACCTCAGTGTGTTTCTCATAACGCTTCCTATCACATCCACATCCACACCACAACAATCCTTTATATCTTCATTCGTCAGCCTGTCTCTCCACGTGACTCCACAGGCTCCTCTTAAATAACTCATTTCCACTGCTCTCACTCTTGACTTGTGTCCTTCCAACAATGTCCAAGCTTCACTTCCGTACGTTAGAGTTGGTATCACAGTACTGTCATGTAGTAACTTTTTCACTTCCATGCTCACTTCCCTGTTTCATATCACTGCTTTCAAAGAACCAGCAACCTTTCTTCCCTGCTGTACCCTTTCAAGCACTTCACCCTCCAAGCCTCCATCCTTACTCATCACACTACCCAAGTACTTAAACGTACTCACATTTTCCATTTCCTCACTATCCAACCTCGCTGTACATTCACTAACTTCACCTCTCTCAAAGACCATCACTTTACTCTTCCCTACATTCACCTTTAGATTCCGTTTCTTACACACTCTCCCAAACTCATCCACCAAGCCTTGCAGCTCCCCTTCGTCTTCACTCAACAACACAGTATCATCTGCAAACAACAGTACATGGAGTTTCCAAACACTATCCTCTCTCACCAGGGCCACTCCAACATCCACTACCCTACCTTGTACCTCTTTTATTACCCCATCTATGTACAGATTGAACAACCATGGAGACATGACACATCCCTGTTTCAAACCAACGTTCAAAGAGAAAAATTCACTTAGTTCACCATCCACACGCACTGCAGCCTTCGCACCATCGTACTTACTCTTCACGGCATTCAAGAACTTCCCATCTACTCCATATATTCTTAACACTTTCCACAATCCTTGTCTATCCACCCTGTCACATGGATAAAAGTAGACAAAAATTGAAAATTAGTCGAACTTTCTAAATGTTTCAGTCAATTTTTATTTTTCGCTGTATAAATTTTGCCTCCAAACTAGCGGTTTCATGATTAGCGAGGTTTCCTCAGTCTCTTAAGATCGCTAGTTGCGAGTCCCTACTATATATATATATATATATATATATATATATATATACTGTATATATATCTATCTATTGCCAGACGCCTCAATCCCGTTTGGGGTGGCCACAAACAAATCGCCTCCAAGTCGCCCTGTCCCCCGCCATTTCACTCCCCTGCTCCCAACTCACACACCCCTCTCTCATATACTTCTCCACCCCATCTCTCCATCTCATCCTCGGCCTCCCCCTCCCTCTTTCCCCCTCCACCTCACTCACATACACTCTCTTCGTCAGTCTTTCACCCTCCATCCTCTCCACATGGCCAAACCACCTCAGTGTGTTCCTCATAACGCTTCCTATCACATCCACATCAACACCACAACGCTCCTTTATATCCTCATTCGTCAGCCTGTCTCTCCATGTGACTCCACAGGCTCCTCTTAAATAACTCATTTCCACGGCTCTCACTCTTGACTTGTGTCCTTCCAACAACGTCCACGCTTCACTTCCGTACGTTAGAGTTGGTATCACAATACTGTCATGTAGTAACTTTTTCACTTCCATGCTCACTTCCCTGTTTCTTATCACTGCTTTCAAAGAACCAGCAACCTTTCTTCCCTGCTGTACCCTTTCAAGCACTTCACCCTCCAAACCTCCATCCTTACTCATCACACTACCCAAGTACTTAAACGTACTCACATTTTCCAATTCCTCACCATGCAACCTCGCTGTACATTCACTGACTTCACCTCTCTCAAAGACCATCACTTTACTCTTCCCTACATTCACCTTTAGATTCCGTTTCCTACACACTCTCTCAAACTCATCCACCAAGCCTTGCAGCTCTCCTTCGTCTTCACTCAACAACACGGTATCATCTGCAAACAACAGTACATGGAGTTTCCAAACACTATCCTCTCTCACCAGGTCCACTCCAACATCCACTACCCTACCTTGTACCTCTTTTATTACCCCATCCATGTACAGATTGAACAACCATGGAGACATGACACATCCCTGTTTCAACCCAACTTTCAAAGAGAAAAATTCACTTAGTTCACCATCCACACGCACTGCAGCCTTCGCACCATCGTACATACTCTTCACAGCATTCAACAACTTCCCATCTATTCCATATATTCTTAACACTTTCCACAATCCTAGTCTATCCACCCTGTCATATGCTTTCTCCAAATCCATGAAAGCCGCATACAACTTCTTTCCCTTCTCTAGAAACTTTTCCACTAAAGATCTGAGAATGAATATCTGATCTACACAACCTCTTCCCTTCCTAAAGCCTCCCTGTTCTTCTCCAACTAATTTCTCTGTTCTTTCTCTAACTCTGTCAATAATTATCCTACCATACACTTTTCCTATTATACTAAGAAGACAAATGCCCCTATGATTACCACACACTTCTTTTTCCCCTTTTCCTTTGTACAAGGGAATAATTATACCTGACTTCCAATCCTCCGGGACTCTACCTTCCTCCCAGGCCAATCTGCACATCTTCCACATCCATTCTACTACTATCTCTCCCCCATGCTTCAACATTTCACCACACACTCCATCAGTTCCTGGGGCTTTCCCTGATTTAACTTTTTTCATTGCTTCCACAACTTCTATCCTACTGATTTCTTCCTGTCTTCTCACCTCCCTCCTTCTCCCAGCCATTCCCCAGCCACTTATACTTGCAATACTTCCATCCTCCACGTTCAACAATTCCTTAAAGTGTTCTCTCCATCTGCTCACTTTTTCTCCCTTCTCCACTAGTAATCTACCATTTTTATCTTTCACTCCCTTGCTAACTTCACTTCCACCCTGTCTTACTCTTTTCACCTCTTTCCAGAACATTTCTTTACAGTCCCTCCACTTTACACTCAAATTCCTTCCAAATTCCTCATCCACTCTCTTCTTACTCTCTCTTACTAATCTTTTCACCTCTCTCTTCCTTTCTACATATAACTCTCTCTTCCGCCTCTCAACTTCTTCCACGTCCCTATTTCTCATCCATTCATTGTATGCTTTCTTCTTTTTTGCCACAGCCCGTTTCACCTCTTCAGTCCACCACGCTGTTCCTTGCACCCCCCTCCGTCTTCTCTTCCTTCCACACACCACATCACATGCTGCACATATTTCTTCTGTAAATATTCTACACACACCTTCCACGTCCCCCATCTGCTCCAACTCATATTTGCCCAATCGTTCCTCCACTTCTCTCTTATACTCTGCCTTTTTCTCATCCTCTTGTAACCTTTCCAGTCTCCTTGCAACTACTCCTGTATATATATATATATATATATATTATCCATCCATCCATCATCTAATCCTGTGTTGCCCCATGAGAAGCATAGGAGCTCATGGCTAGGCAAGTTGGTCCTGCCATTTAAGATGAGTGACTCGCCTCACTCATCCTGGAATGGCATTACGTGAGCAATTAACCCCAATCACCACTTTGATATAAACCTGCACTGGCTCAGTTGGATTAGAACGCCTTAACCATAACTTGGTCATATGTTTACCACCCAGCATAGTAAATGGTTTCCTGGGTTACAGGAAACCATTTGGCTTCTCACTCAGTGTAGAGACCATAAGGCAGCACTACATTCAGTAAGTGGATGATGGGCATCCTCACCTATCACACAAATTGTGCTGCAGTTCCATTTGAGGCATATGAATGGCATTAATCTTTTTTGCAACACTGAACCTTAACTATCTGACTAGACAGGTTTATCCTGAGATGATTACCCGGTAATATGATTCTTGTGCCTGCTGGAATGAAATATAAAGTTTATAGTTCTTGGCCAGAAAAAGTATTTCAAAACCGTTTTTAACCTTGCTGCACTGAATTTTTAAAAGCTGAATTAAAGCATCAGATGTTAGACAGAAAAAATATGAAGTAGATATTTTGCACCTATAGGGTTAACTGTGTCCTGAATATTTAGTGAGATACCTGTTTACTGTTTTCACTGTAGCAATGTAAAAATTCAATTTCTCGCTCTTGAATGTAGAATTGTTAAAAGTGATTAAAATAGGATGTCAGTAATGAAAAGTGCTGTGGTAAGAATGTAGAGCTTTATTAGTGTCTTTTTCTGCCACTAAGCTGTGTGAAACAAAACTGCCAGTGGATGAAAACCTTGGCCAAGTTAAGTTGAATGAACTAGAGTATAATTTATGATTCCACAGGTCATCTGGTCCGGTGTCATTCGGATACAGTTCCCTAGAAGGTCGGCTGGGAAGTGGTGGGTCACCATCTGATCTGCCCTCTGGCCCCCAGCACTCCACCACTGCCCCCACCACACACCATAATGCCGCCCTCAGCAGTGAACTGCAGGTCAGTTGTTGCCACTGACTTCCCGTCATGATGATCTTTAACTTTTTCTAGCCAGCGATGTGTTTTATTGATTTCTTCATAAGTTTGAGAGAGTCTGCACAAGAACAAAATTAAAAGTGAATAGAAAGAAAAAGAAGATAATGGAATGTGAAAAGAAGGAGAATAACAAGATTTTGACAGGCAGTACAGGTCAAAAGAGACAGTGAACTTTGGGGTCCAGATGGGAGGTGGTATACTTAAGGAGGTTGATAGTTTTAAGTATCTGGTAACTATGTTGTGTAACTATGGCAAAATTGAGGGTAAGGTTAAGGAGAGATTACTTCAAAGGAGAAGAGTTATTGGTGAACTTGGTCGTATTTTTAAGGGTAATAAAGTTTGTAGCACGCAGGTTAAGAGAGTCCTACATGAAAGTCCCTTGCTGCCCACACTCGAATGGGAGGAAAAACCTAGGCAGTGAGTGACACAGCTGTCTAGGTTGCAAACTGTTGAAATTATCTTTCTTATAATAGTTGCAGGTGTGGGGAGGATGGAGCGTGTAAGTACCGTTTATGGGCATCATGAAATAGAAGAGAAAGTTATAGGGGTGAAATGTGGAGTTGCTGACTGGAAAAAAAGGAATACATTGAGATGGTATGGGCATGTACAAAGAATGCACATTAATAGAGTACCAAGGTGTGTGAAAATGAGTTACACAGCAGTATTGGATAAGGTAGGCCTTAATGTGGTATGGAAAACGATATTGGAATATTTAATTGGTGAAAGAGAAGAAGTACATACAGTAAAAGTCCTCCATTCCGACCACCAATAATCCGAAAATCCCAATACTGTACTCCAAATGTATCAAGGCAACATTTTTCTAATTTCTCTGGGCTTTTTTTTTTTTTTTTCCCTCTAAGGATTTATCTGGCTTGGACTTGCTCTTGGACTTGGATGTACCTGCCTGCAAGTATTTATCTACACTAATCTGCATTTCCAATGAGTAAATCAATACCCCATATCATTTTAAATGTTTATTTAATGATCATGTACAGTCATGATCACTAGTTTCTGCTCAGGGGTGCCTCCTTCATATCCCTATATACCCATGGAAGACAGGAGGGGGGAACGAAATGAGCTCCACCTGCCTCTACCCCAGCTCCCAACCCTCCCCCATACCCCTACCCCACCCAACCCCCTCACTCATCATTCTTGACTGGCAGTTACAGCTTAAGCTAATTTCATACTTTACACTCATAGTCATGTTACTAATACGCAAACATAAAACACTAGGATATGTATAAAGTATATAATGTAACAGTGAACTCACTGCAGCAAGAATTTAATGCATTACAGTATAATGTTGACAGTAAAACAAAATAGTTAACAACAGGCATCGCAGGCCTCATGCATTGGGTGCTTGCGTGTGCTTGCATGTGTGTGTGTGTGTGTGTGTGTGTGTGTGTGTGTGTGTGTGCATTTGCAAAGCAGTGCAACCAACACATGAGGCCTGAGGTAGCCGTTCTTAATGTTTTTGTTTTACCGTCAATGTCATAATGCATTAATTTCTTACTGCAGCATGTTAACAGTATATACTTTTTACATATCCTAATGTTCTGTGTTTGTATTAGTAGTGGGACCAAGAGTGTTAAGCATAAAATACGCTTAAGTTGTAACTGCCAGTTAAGAATGATGAGTGAGGGGGGGGTTGGGTAGGGCTATTGGGAAGAGGTGGGAGCTGGGGTAGAGTTGGGTGGAGCTCATTTCGTTACCCTCCCCTCTTCCCTGGGAATAAAGGGGTAGGAATGGGGCACCCCTAGGCAGAAATTAATGATCCTGAGTGTACATATTTCAAATGTTTTAAGAGGTCACACCCAATAGTCTGAAAAAACCAATAGTCCAAAACTTCCTCAGTCCCCTGCCATTCGGATTACAGGACTTTTACTGTAAGAGGGTAAGAAAGATGTGTGAGAATAAAGTAGCCTTGAGGTGTTTCTATCACTTTCATGCCCAGTCTTCCCAGGAGGGAGCAAGGTGTTGGAGATGTTGATGATTATTATTCTTGCTGCTGCTAGATTTATTTTATTCAGTTTGACTGGGAGTTGCAAAGCATGTTGAATAAATTTGCCAGTGTGTGTAAGAAGTAAAATCCAATAGCGAATATAGCTAAGAGTAAAGTTACTGTCTGTGAGAGAAATGAAGTACAGTATAGTGAGACTGGATGGTCTGGAAATGGAGAATGGGAGTGACTTCAGGTACACTAAAGGACAAGAGTCATGTCCTGAAATTTGAAGAAAACATTTGCTGAAAGGCTAAAGCTTTGGTGTGTTCTGCTTTGTGTCATACAGATGGTTGGTAGCACTGACATGAGTTGCCATTTGCTCCAGGTGACAAGCCTGTGGATGTGAGCATATTTTTCTTAATTAAGCAAAGTAAATGCACATACAATAGCTGTCTTTTGCCGACTGCTAATTGTCCTTGATGTATACAGTATATGAACAGTGTCTCATCTGTTCTCTTTTTTAATACCATGTTTGGAACACTGCAGTTCAATTAGCTGAAGACATGTCTGGATTTTGGTTCTACTTCATTATTAATTTAATTACTGCTTAGCCTTAGTTAGCGATTATAAGCAGTGATTGTCATTATCTGTCATCAGACAACGTTGTTACAAATGGGGATAGAGTCAGTGTATAATGATAATCAAATGTTTTTTTTATGAGTGGTGAAATGATTCTCACGAGCGTAGGTTCGAACACATAACCCAGAAGACCATACTCAATGCACAACTGTTCATGTGCTTCATGCTAGGTTCAGTTTGTGTCTTACAGGATAAGCACTGCTTACAGGTACTACCTTCCATCATTATGATAATTTCCTGGTCCCGTATTGGTGTGGTAACACCAAGGTAACCTGAACGATGATTGCTGTCTGTTGTTTCTTTCTTCATAACTGTTGTTTCTTTCTTCATAAATAAAGTTATAGCTTGTCCTCTTTCATCTGCCCAGTAGTTGGATGCATGCTGTTTTGCCCTGTCCATACCAAGGTATATACTAGGTCTGCCTGATGTCAATTATGTAACGGCCAAGAAGTCATTGCCAGACTGAGTATCGTTCACATTTTGTCTCTTGGACGCAGCAGTACACTGTACTTGCAAATGGATGTTAAGGTTTCAGAATTTCCTGGGTCCGTTTATACTGTCATTTCATCTGCAGCAGATGTGAAAGTCAGGCTAGCCAATCACATATATGTAGCCATGTTAGAACTCTCATGATGTTACAAGTTACACTAAATCTTCGGACAAAATGGAACAACTTTTGTCTTTCATGTTACAGTGTGCAGGTAGTGCGATGAGTAAAGTTGGAAGCTTAGATGATGATGATGTACATGAAAGGGTACAGCAGGGAGAAAAGGTTTCTAGCTCACTGAAAGCAGTATTAAAGAATAGGGAAATCTATCTATCTATCTATCTATTGCCAGACGCCTCAATCCCGTTTGGGGTGGCCACAAACAAATCGCCTCCGAGTCGCCCTGTCCCCTGCCATTTCACTGCCCTGCTCCCAACGCACCCCCCCCTCTCTCATATACCGCTCCACCCCATCCCTCCATCTCTTCCTCGGCCTCCCCCTCCCTCTTCCCCCCTCCACCTCACTCACATACACTCTCTTCGTCAGTCTTTCACCCTCCATCCTCTCCACATGGCCAAACCACCTCAGTGTGTTCCTCATAATGCTTCCTATCACATCCACATCCACACCACAATGAGCATGGAAATTGAGGAAATCGCTGCATGACATTATTGTGATCCCTACTTTAACGAATGGCAGGGAAGCTTGAACCTTGATGGAAGGACATACATGAAGAGTAAGAGCAGTGGATATGTGTTACAGTATTTGAGAGGAGCATAAGAATGTACATGGAGAGAGAAACAGACAACGAGGAAGTGGAAGAGAATTGTGGTGTTGATGTGGATGTGATTGAAACCATTAGGAGAAAAACTCTGAGACAATATGACCAATAAGTGGAGAGGATAGAGAATGAGAGACTGACTATAAATGTGTATCTGAGGGAGGTGAAAGGGGAGAGGAAGATTGAGGATGAGATGGAGGATGGGTTGGAGAGTTATATGAGTAAAGGGGGTGTTAATTTAAGACTGAATACCTTGATGGTGAAGGACATAGTGATATGGAGGCAATTTTTTTGTGGCCTCTCTTTACAGGATTACTGGCATATGGCTGTACATAGATAGATGGATAGGGAAAGGTGTCTTGTGAGAAAGAGTTTGTTAACATTATATATAACACTTCAGTTTTATTACTGTTATATCCAATTGTTCAGTTTCAAAAGTTGATACCTCAGAATAAAATAGTCATGAGGTGGCAATAATAAAATGAAAAAGATGTCTTGGCCAGATTCGGTTAATCTGGTTGAATACTCCTCATGACTTTTTCATCGTTTAATAACTTGATGTGGGGTAATCTGGCCATCAGTCCTTAAGTGTATACCCAGTACACGTGAAACTGGGTAACATGAGGAAGACCACATGTGTTGTGAAAGATTTTTTTTTTTCCTTTATTTAAATGCAAGGAAGAAGGAACCAAAGGCCAGGAGCCCACAAACTGTTCATTCCAAGAAAAAACAAAACCATTACAACAGAGAGCCAAATTCAAGATCCATTCATTTCGAGATGCCTGGACACACTGTGTTTGAAAGACTGGAAATCATAGGAAGTAGGAAATACAGAGAGAGAGAGACAGTTCCAGAGTTGACCCATTGCATAAATGAAGGAATGGAAGTAACGGTTAACTCTTACATTAGAGAGTTGGACAGAAAAGGGATGAGAGTTTGTTGCTAGACGGTTGATACGCACCTGTCGTAGAGGTGGAAGGATGCAAGCTGACAGTTCAGAGGAGCAGTGATCATTGAAGTGGTGATAGAAAAGAGATAAGGATGCAGATAAAGATGCAACAGTGCGGCGAAGAGACAGAGGTTGAAGGGAGCCAGTAAGAGGAGGAGAGTAAAACATTAGTGGGTACTCCCATGGAAGATTTTGTCGGGTTGATAGGTGTAAGAACTGAGTCTTTGATGCATTAGTAACAACAAGATTACTTTTACCCCATTCAGAGATACAAGCCAAGTCAGACATTAGGTGTGCCATAGCCTCATCCATTGTTTGTTCAAGTAGCTGCTGAAATGGATGTTGCAGGAACTGAATGGAAAGGTGAAGGGTGGAATTATCAGCGTATGAGTGGATAGGTAAGATGTACAGTTTAGGAGGTCACTGATGAATAAAAGGAAGAGAGTTGGTGATAGGACAGATCCCTGAGGAACACCACTGTTGATAGATCCAGGAGAAGAATGGTGGCTGTGTACAACAGCAGCTATAGAATGACCAGAAAGGAAGCCATAGATGAAGGCACAGTTAGAAGGATAGAAACCATTAGAGGGCAGTTTGGAAATTAAAGATTTATGCCAGACTCAATTGAAAGCCTTTGAGATGTCAAGTGCAATGGAAAAGCTCTCGCCAAAGTCCCGAAAAATGAATGACCAGGAGTCTGGAAGATAGGTGTGAAGATCGCCAGCGGAACATCCTTGTTGGAACCCATACTGACTATCAGAAAGAAGGTTGTAATAGGGATGATGCTTGAAAATTTTTCTGTTAAGAATAGACTGGAAAACTTTTGAGACACAGGATGTTAAAGCAATTGGGCAATAGTTAGAGGGTTAGGAATGGTCACCCACCTTTGAGACAGGCTGATTGAGAACAAACTTCCAGCAGAAAGGAAAGATACAAGTTAATAGACAAAGGTGAAAGAGTTGGTATCACAATACTGTCATGTAGTAACTTTTTCACTTCCATGTCACTTCCTTGCTTCTTATAATTGCTTTCAAGGAACCAGCAACCTTTCTTCCCTGCTGTACCCTTTCAAGCACTTCATCCTCCAAAACTCCATCCTTACTCATCACACTACCCAAGTACTTAAACGTACACACATTTTCCAAATCCTCACCATCCAAACTCGCTGTACTTTCACTGACTTCACCTCTTTCAAAGACCATCACTGTACTCTTTCCTACATTCACCGTTAGATTCCGTTTCTTACACACTCTCCCAAACTCGTCCACCAAGCCTTGCAGCTCTCCTTTGTCTTCACTCAACAACACAGTATCATCTGTAAACAACAGTACAGGGAGTTTCCAAACACTACCCTCTCTCACCAGGGCCACTCCAGCATCCACTACCCTACCTTGTACCTCTTTTATTACCCCATCCATGTACAGATCGAACAACCATGGAGACATGACACATCCCTGTTTCAACCCAACCTTCAAAGAGAAAAATTCACTCAGTTCACCATCCACACGCACTGCAGCCTTAGCACCATCATACATACTCTTCACAGCATTCAACAACGTCCCATCTACTCCGTATATTCTTAATAGTTTCCAGAATCCTTGTCTATCCACCCTGTCATATGTTTTCTCCAAATTCATGAAGGCCGCATACAACTTCTTTCCCTTCTCTAGAAACTTTTCCACTAAAGATCTAAGAATGAATATCTGATCTACACAACCTCTTCCCTTCCTGAAGTCTCCCTGTTCTTCTCCAATTTATTCCTCTGTTCTTTCTATAACTTTGTCAGTAAGTATCTCACCATACACTTTTCCTATTATACTAAGAAGACAAATGCCCCTATGATTACTGCACACTTCTTTTTCCCCTTTTCCTTTGCACAAGGGAATAATTATACCTGACTTCCAATCCTCCGGGACTCTACCTTCCTCCCAAGCCAATCTGCACATTTTCCGCATCCATTTTACTACTATCTCTCCCCCATACTTCATCATTTCATCACACACTCCATCAATTCCTGGGGCTTTCCCCAATTTAACTTTCTTCATTGCTTCCACAACTTCTATCCTACTGATTTCTTCTTGTCTTCTCACCTCCCTCCTTCTCCCAGCCATTCCCCAGCCACTTATACTGGCATTACTTCCATCCTCTATGTTCAACAATTCCTTAAAGTGTTCTCTCCATCTGGTCACTTTTTCTCCCTTCTCCACTAGTAATCTACCATTTTTATCTTTCACTCCCCTACTAACTTCACTTCCACCCTGTCTTACTCTTTTCACCTCTTTCCAGAACCTTTTCTTACAGTCCTTTCGTTTACATTCAAGTTCCTTCCAAATTCCTCATCCACTCCCTTCTTACTCTCTCTTACTAATCTTTTCACCTCTCTCTTTGTTTTTACATATAACTCTCTCTTCTGCCTCTCAGCTTCTTGCACGCCCCTATTTCTCATCCATTCATTGTATGCTTTCTTCTTTTGTGCCACAACCTGTCTCACCTTTTCATTCCGCCACACTGTTCCTTGCACACCCCTCCGTCTTCTCTTCATCCCACACACCACATCACATGCTGCACATATTTCTTCTGTAAATATCCTGCACACACCTTCCACGTCCCCCATCTGCTCCGATTCATATTTGCCCAATCGTTCCTCCACTTCTGTCGTATACTCTGCCTTTTTCTCATCCTCTTGTAACATTTCCACTCACCTTACAAATACTCCTTCTTCCCTCCCTTCCCTTCCTCTATTTCTCCATCCTAATTGGACCCTGATTCTGGTCACCACCAAGTAGTGGTCAGAAAGTCTACTCCCCCAACCTCTGTAAACTCTTGCATCCATTACACATTTTCGCATCCTTTCTTCCACACACACATAATCAGTCATTGCCTTCCTTTCATTCAGTTCACCACCCACCCTTCTCATCACTCGCCATGCATACCTGTGGATCATTTTGTGCTTGAAGAGGGTATTGGCTGTGACCAACCCCCTCCCAGCACAAATGTCCACTAACGCACTGCCATTCTCATCTGTCTCAGCAGGCACACCCCACTCACCAACTATTCCATCCACCTTCACATTCCCAACTTTACCATTCATATCACCGATCAAAAACTCTCTCTCATTCCTTCCAAACTTTTCCATGCACACTTCCACATTTGTCCAGAACTCTTCTCTCACTCTGCTTGCACGATCTTGTGTTGGCACGTACACACACACAATCGCCCACATTTGTATTCCAACTTTCAATCTTACCCACACAATCCTTGACCCAACTGATCCATTCTCTCTTATGCTCTTCCATCTTTTACTCACAACTATACATACTCCTTCTTTTGCCCTCTCACTCTCACCTACTCCTGCACATATACCCCATCCATACTCCCATTCTCTCACACTCTTCACCTCAACATTTAGTTTCAGTTATTCCGCATACATCAACCTTTGCACCCTGAAGCACCTGGACAATCTCTCTCTCTTTCACCTCATCATTTGCTCCTCTTACATTCCAATAATAATAATAATCTATCTATCTATCTATCTATTGCCAGACGCCTCAATCCCGTTTGGGGTGGCCACAAACAAATCGCCTCCAAGTTGCCCTGTCCCCCGCCATTTCACTGCCCTGCTCCCAACTCACATCCCCCTCTCTCATATACCTCTCCACCCCATCCCTCCATCTCATCCTCGGCCTCCCCCTCCCTCTTCCCCCCTCCACCTCACTCACATACACTCTCTTCGTCAGTCTTTCACCCTCCATCCTCTCCACATGGCCAAACCACCTCAGTGTGTTCCTCATAACGCTTCCTATCACATCCACATCCACACCACAACGCTCCTTTATATCCTCATTCGTCAGCCTGTCTCTCCACTTGACTCCACAGGCTCCTCTTAAATAACTCATTTCCACTGCTCTCACTCTTGACTTGTGTCCTTCCAACAATGTCCATGCTTCACTTCCGTACATTAGAGTTGGTATCACAATACAGTAATCCCGCATATTTCGCGGTAGTTACGTTCTTGTAACCCCCGCGAAAAGTCAATTCCGCGAATACTCTATTAACAATTGAAAACTTGCACTTGTGTCCACCATGCTGCCCATCACACAGTCCATGTCCATACTGATTGCGAGACAATTCGCCGTCAGACAATTCCCCGTCAAAACATGGACGATTCCCCTTCAGAACAATTCGCACCCTGGACGATTCCCCGCCATTCTATAAATATACTAATCAATACTTTCATCAATATACTTATTATTAATTAATCAATACTTTAATAACTATATTTCAGGGGGATCCAGCAAAGTCTATGTTCAGTAGCGTAGGTTCTGGATATTATTTATTAGTTGCACCTTTAGTCAATAATTAACTTGTTTCTTCCTCGCTGTAGTCGCCTTTGAATTATATTCTAGCGTCACCCATAGCTATCTTCATTAATGAAGGCGAATTGTTTTGTGTTTGTTGTGACTGCGAATTGTCCCGAAACCTCCATACTCATCCCGAAATACCTTCTTACAAGATTGAAAGCACATACTGCATTATGAAGGAAAAACGTAAACACCGTACTGTAATACACAATTATCTACACATTTATTAACAAAACAGTACAAAATAAAAAGATGCATTAACTGGTGATAGCAAACACTCGCACGGTCGTTTCTTAGCTTGTCCAGGAACACAATTTTCTCTGCTAAGGTCATAACTTGATCGTTTTGTCACTTTGGAGTTCTTACTAATTGTATTATTAGCCTTTGGTGAGGCTGGCTTACGTCCTGGGGCCATATGGAAAGCAAGTGGGAGGCAAGAGGCTCATATCATAGTGTGGTTACAACCACAACATCCACTTAAGGCAGTCAGGCATGGACTGAAGACTGCGGGGCAGAGAGCAGTGTTGCCATATTCAAACAACGAAATTATGCTAGGGCAATGAAAAAATTATGCTAGATTGAGCATATTTGTTCCAAGTAAAAAATGAATTATGCTAACTTGAAGCTAAATGATAAAATTCTATACATATTCGTGCAACATATTAATTATGTATTGTTTACTATGAAAATATTAAAATGTACCTACATACAGTAAGAGGATAAATATCGGTATCTACCCATACTGCTTTTTCCCACGAAACTTAAGTTTTTCTGATGGATTTTGATGTGATTCGTTCGATTTTGAGCATCATTTCCGTCGGAAATAACCAGATTTTGAGATATGACCCCCCCCCCCATCCCCGTGAAATAATGAGGGATCTTTGGGGAATCGGGGGTTATAGGGATGGGGGGAAACACAGAAAATGGTCATTTCCGACTGAAATGAAGCTGAAAATCGAATGAATCATACCAAAATCCATCGGAAAAACCTAGGTTTCATGGGTAAAGTACAAAGCTCAAACTTATCCTAACCTAACCGAACCAAACCGAACCTAACCTAACCTAATCCAACCTAACCTAACCTAACCTAACCTAATCCAACCTAACCTAACCTAACCTAATCCAACCCAACCAAGCCCAAACTGAAAGTAACCAACTATTCAAACATCTTACCTTATTCGTCTCTCTCTCTCTCTCTCTCTGATTTGTAGCTTTTATAAAATTATTCTAAAAATATTCCATTCCATTCTAAATTATGCTAGAATGATTCTAAAACTTCTAATATGCTAAAAAAATATTCCAGACTCGAAAATTTGATCAAAATTATGCTAAAAGAATAAAATTATGCTAGATATGGTAACACTGGCAGAGGGGCCACGGGAAAGGGACAGAGGGTGGCGTGAGTTTACCGTGCTACAATTGGAAGCTGCGGGAATTTCAAATTTTTTTTTTTCTGTATATTCAAGGATATTTTTGTTGAACTTATTAATGCTAAGAAAATCCGCGAGAGGGCAAAACCGTAGACAAAAAATCCGCAAAAAATGCGGGATTACTGTACTGTCATGTAGTAACTTTTTCACTTCCATGCTCACTTCCCTGTTCCTTATCACTGCTTTCAAGGAACCAGCAACCTTTCTTCCCTGCTGTACCCTTTCAAGCACTTCACCCTCCAAACCTCCATCCTTACTCATCACACTACCCAAATACTTAAACGTACTCACATTTTCCAATTCCTCACCATCCAACCTCGCTGTACATTCACTAACTTCACCTCTCTCAAAGACCATCACTTTACTCTTCCCTACATTCACCTTTAGGTTCCGTTTCTTACACACTCTCTCAAACTCATCCACCAAGCCTTGCAGCTTCCCTTCGTCTTCACTCAACAACACAGTATCATTTGCAAACAACAGTACATGGAGTTTCCAAACACTATCCTCTCTCACCAGGGCCACTCCAACATCCACTAACCTACCTTGTACCTCTTTTATTACCCCATCCATGTACAGATTGAACAACCATGGAGACATGACACATCCCTGTTTCAAACCAACTTTCAAAGAGAAAAATTCACTTAGTTCACCATCCACACGCACTGCAGCCTTCGCACCATCGTACATACTCTTCACAGCATTCAACAACTTCCCATCTACTCCATATATTCTCAACACTTTCCACATATTCTTAACATATTCTTAACACTTTCCACAATAATAATAATAATTCATCGATCTATCATCCAATCCTGTGTTGCCCCATAATCTATCTATTCTATCTATTGCCAGACGCCTCAATCCTGTTTGGAGTGGCCACAAACAAATCGCCTCCAAGTCGCCCTGTCCCCCGCCATTTCACTGCCCTGCTCCCAACTCACACCCCCCTCTCTCATATACCTCTCCACTCCATCCCTCCATCTCATCCTTGGCCTCCCCCTCCCTCTTCCCCCCTCCACCTCACTCACATACACTCTCTTCGTCAGTCTCTCACCCTCCATCCTCTCCACATGGCCAAACCACCTCAGTATGTTCCTCATAACGCTTCCTGTCACATCCACATCAACACCACAACGCTCCTTTATATCCTCACTCGTCAGCCTGTCTCTCCATGTGACTCCACTGGCTCCTCTTAAATAACTCATTTCCACTGCTCTCACTCTTGACTTGTGTCCTTCCAACAACGTCCAAGCTTCACTTCCGTACGTTAGAGTTGGTATCACAATACTGTCATGTAGTAACTTTTTCACTTCCATGCTCACTTCCCTGTTTCTTATCACTGCTTTCAAAGAACCAGCAACCTTTCTTCCCTGCTGTACCCTTTCAAGCACTTCACCGTCCAAACCTCCATCCTTACTCATCACACTACCCAAGTACTTAAACGTCCTCACATTTTCCAATTCCCCACCATCCAACCTCGCTGTACATTCACTGACTTCACCTCTCTCAAAGACCATCACTTTACTCTTCCCTACATTCACCTTTAGATTCCGTTTCTTACACACTCTCTCAAACTCATCCACCAAGCCTTGCAGCCCCCCTTCGTCTTCACTCAACAACACAGTATCATCTGCAAACAACAGTACAGGGAGTTTCTAAACACTATCCTCTCTCACCAGGGCCACTCCAACATCCACTACCCTACCTTGTACTTCTTTTATTACCCCATCCATGTACAGATTGAACAACCATGGAGACATGACACATCCCTGTTTCAACCCAACTTTCAAAGAGAAAAATTCACTTAGTTCACCATCCACACGCACTGCAGCCTTCGCACCATCGTACATACTCTTCACAGCATTCAACAACTTCCCATCTACTCCATATATTCTTAACACTTTCCACAATCCTTGTCTATCCACCCTGTCATATGCTTTCTCCAAATCCATGAACGCCGCATACAACTTCTCTCCTTTCTCTAGAAACTTTTCCACTAAAGATCTAAGAATGAATATCTGATCTACACAACCTCTTCCCTTCCTAAAGCCTCCCTGTTCTTCTCCAACTAATTTCTCTGTTCTTTCTCTAACTCTGTCAATAAGTATCCTACCATACACTTTTCCTATTATACTAAGAAGACAAATGCCCCTATGATTACCACACACTTCTTTTTCCCCTTTTCCTTTGTACAATAATAGTAATACTGTAATAATAATAATAATATTTTGTGGTAGGTGAGGGTGCTCCCCATCCACTCACTCAATGTAGTGCTGCTTTGGATGACTGCCCTTTCCTCTTTTTTATCCTTCCTCTTCTGTCTTTCTGTCCTTCATTCTTTCTTCTTTCTTTTACCTACGGGTGGCTTTTCACTCCCTCCTGTGTCTTTCTTTCTTTCCTCTTCCTTCTGCATATAGGTGACTTCACGCTGAGTGATAAACCAAATGGTTTCCTTAACTAGGAAACTATTTATTGTGCTGTTTGGTAACCATATAACCATATTATGGCACCTGGTTGTTTAGTATGTAATTAGGGCACTGGAATTGGATGAGCCTGTGTAGGTTTATATCCAGGAGGTGGTTAGGGTTTATTGCTCATGTAATGCCACCCAGGGATGAGTGAGGCTGGTCACTCTCATCTTAAATGACAGGACCAACTTGCCTAGCCCTGGGTTCCTACACTCCTCATGGGGCAGCATAGGATTGGATGATGGGTGGGTGGATAATAATAATAATAAATTACTCACATCCTTGTTGCTACTTCCTAATTCGTATCTTCTCCCAAAATTAATGATAACCTCACAACAATCTGTTCTCCGATTCTTGTCTGAGACCATTGCTTGCCTACCCCAGCTAATTTTTGTCCATCTCTCAATACAAAATCCATTAATGAACCATTTCATAATGACAGTGTAGTAACATTTTTATTCAGGTGAAGAGAGTATTTTCGAACTGGGGAATCGGATGTAATCTTCATTAGCAGTTATATTTTGACAGGTCTTCCTTAAATTCAATGGAATAAACCAGAGACAGCAATAAGAGAATAATAAGTGCATGCTGTTATTAGTTTTGTCTCGTTCATGCTTTCTCTCTCACCTTGTTTTCTGGATCTTCCCTCACACCAGTCTTAGGTGGGAAAAAGGGTCATGATGATGATGATGATAATGGGAAAGCAATTATGTTATATGCACCATCTGTCCCGTATTTCCATCCATGTCTAACTTTTGTTTACCTACAACACTAATTTCATTTCTTAATTCTTGTGTTGACCCCCCAGGAGGCACAGGTTGGTCCCGACACACCGGTGCTGCGGACGGACAAAGGTCAGCTGACGGACACGGTGGAGCACGCCGACCGACAGACAGCCACCAGTACGCTCATGGCACACCTCTCTCACTTTTCTGTTGTTACTTTTTTCTTTCATCCTTTGTGTATCTCACTGCTCTAACTCACCTCTGGCATGTATCTTACACACACACACACACACACACACACACACACACACACACACACACACACTCTCTCTCTCTCTCTCTCTCTCTCTCTCTCTCTCTCTCTGCTTTCTTCCTGTGTCCTGTCTGTTTTAAACATCTGTTTTAATCCTGTTTCTTTTCTGCTTTCTTGATGTTTATGGGTCTGACCTCTCTGTTCATCACTCTGTCTTCCATCACCTGTTTGTGTTATCTTTCCTCCCTTTATCCTGTTTTAGGTATTTATTTCTCTAATTTTTTGTTTACTTGTCTATTTTTTCAATAATTCCTCCTTCAGTTCTGTTTTATTCATTTTTTCATATCAGAACATTGAGTCCACACTTCTCACTTTGTCCTTTGTTTTATTTATTGTCAGTATCTTTCATTTTTATTTATATTGATTGCACTGACAGTTTTTCTTTTTGCATCCTCCTCTTATTACTTCCCACCTATCATCTCTGTATGTATTTTAAATTATTAGATTATTACTCTCAGATTTTTATTTCTTCACCTCATTTCTTGAGCTTTCCCAATGCATCTAGTGTATTCTGTTTCTCTTCTCATTATCCTGTTGTCCAGATTTCCCTCGTACCTCTTTCATTCCCTTTTAGTATTTACTGGATACAAAATTATTTGCAGTGTTTTTGCATCAAAGCTTGCAAACCACACTGAGCTATCATTTATTGTTGCAGTGCACTTTTGATCCTACAGTTATTTAAAATTTATTGGCTTGCAATACACATGCTTCTGATTTTTTGTTTTAATATTTTGCCACTTTTTTTTTTAATTGAGTAAGATATTTGAAGCTTTCCAGTAACTACTTATTTTCCTCCTCTGTGCCTGTAATATTTGTGGCTGCCTGCGTAATGTGTGCTAAGTATTTTATATATACAGTACGGTATATGGCTTAGAGTTACCAATTTTTCTTACTTCTTAGGTTAAAACTGTTTGAAGATAATTATTTTGTTTAGCAGTTTTTTAGCATCATTTTATTTATTTATTTTTTCCCCTTTTAGCATTAACTCCCTTTTAAAGTTTATCTCCACAGCTTTTGGTAATGTATCAGTGAATTTTGGATGCATAGGACACTTAATTGAAATTGTCACACTTTCATATTTTAGCCTTTGCCTATCTCCCCACAACCCTGCTGTAGTGTGGATCATTGTGCAACCCATAGGCCACACGTAAGTTGTTCAAAAGGCTACTCATAAGGTGTGAGTTTCTGAGGGCGAAAGTTTGTTTTATGAGTGGAAGTAAAGGTTTGATTTGTTGTAAAGATGGTGAGTTACCAGAAGTAAAAGTTTGCTGTTAACCCATTCAGCCATGTGATGCCTTTTGCATTTTATTCTTTGCCATCCCCCTGTATCATTTGATTTTACTTAGAGGAGACTTGCCACAGTGAAGGTTGTTACTGAAGGTTATTTCTAATCCATCCAGTTTGAAGTCTCAAATTAAATTTTCTGGAGATTGCAAGAAAAGTATGTAACAGATGCCATTGGGCTGAAAGGGTTAGAATGAGTTTACCAGTCTCACATTAGATGGTTAGAGCTTGTTAGAAATTTGAAAAAAATTTATGAGAAGCCACCTGTTCAGTTAAAATTCCTTAGAAATGGTCATAATCATACAGCGGATTGCTTTGCATGATAGTGAGCATTACTGTAAATGAGATATAAGCACTACTAATATTTTTGTTGAAAGCATTTCATCGCAATACTAGAAAAGCATCATGTTTATTCAGTTTTATCTTTGCTATTTCTGAATTTATAAGTATTGTTACATATGGATGTGAGACTATGGTGTGGCATGAAAATGAAAAGAGTGAGAGCAGTGGAGATAGGGTTGCTGGAAGATGTATGTAGAGTACAGAGAGTGGATAGGATATGAAATAATGTGATTCGTGAGAGTGAGGAAGTCTGTGGACACCAGAATCGAAGAGAGTGTACTGAGATGGTATGGTCATCTGGAGAGAATGGATAACAATAGAGTGGTGAAAAATGTATATCTGAGTGATTTTGAAGGTGGGAGGAGGCAAGGTAGGCCAAGGAGAAGGTGGAGAGATATGGTGGATGAGTGTGTAAGAAAGAGAGGTATGGAAGTCAGTGAGGCTAGGGGACTGACAAGAGATCGAGCTGGCTGGATGAATGTTGTGAGAAGTGCATGATCAGGGATTTGGCAGCTCTGTTTAATATGACAGTGTTTGGATTGACTGTATTGGATACGTTTCTGTGAAGCTTCCAAATGTTGTGAAATTTTTTGGTGTATCAGATAGAGCCAGGATTCTGGGGGCTTGAATGATGAGTGAATGGAAGCGTAGCCCATTGGAGTGGGCAAATTTGGGCTGTCTGGACGTTGCTGCTCCGCACCCTGCCCTAGGGTGGGAAAGGAAGTCTGGATGATGATGATATTGTTACATTACAGTTAAGTGTTCTTTGGAGTTTTCATTACTGCAGTATGATAATTGCTTATTATCTTTATTATTGAATACGGTATTGCAGTGTAGCTGCAACATTTTTTCTAGCTTAGATGCACGCTTCAGCAATTGTGCCAGTGACCATTGTGGAAGATTCACAGTACAGTCAGTAAGCTAGCACTTAGCAGACAGAAGTATATCAGAGTCATTTTAATGCCTTTATGATTTGTTTGCATGCATATGGTGCCTCAAGATCCAGTCACTGTTGTATTTGCACACCTTAAATTACCACTCCTAGGTGGCAGTCATTTAGTTCTGTGTGCCTGATTATTGGGTTACCAGTATCTTACCAAACTACATATGTATGTTGCTGTGTATAAGTTTTTGTTGAGTAACCCTGGTCAGTCTGGTCGAGCAGACATACTTATAAGTAAATCACCCAATCCAAGGACATTGCTCAACATTGTAGAGAGTGATTCTACCAGCAGGCCACAGATAGCACCTCAAAACTTTTGTGATTACCAGTATTAGTATTGGGGTTTAGGGTATGCCGAAAATATGAAAAGGGCTAGTGGTGTAGAAGTGAATATAGTATCAAGATATGTCAACCCATAAACCTGAGGTGCACCTGTATCCATATTCTACTATCTTCAGAGTTTCGTACTTTAGAATGTAAATTAGTAGTTAATATTTCTCTGAAGATTGAGTATGATAGTTCTAAACTCTAAGCAGATTTATACTCCTGGAAGTAAACATATTGATGCATCAGTGTAAACACAGCACAGCCATAATAGGGTTAGGAATTTAAATTATTGGCTTAAAAAAAAGTGTAAAATAGATAGAGATTAAAAAAAAATGCTAGTTGGTTCTGTTATTACTGGTCAAGTTCTATGTTTAGATTTGCCAGGCAGGTAATTTTAGCACTAGTTCTGAGGATATTAAAATATACCTCAACATCTTAATGGTTAGGTATTTTGTTAATCATTCAGTGATATAGTAAATATTTAGTATTTTATCTTGCAGTGTTTTGGTGTTTCTGACAGCACAGTTTACAATTTTAAATTTGCTTTATTGGATAGTATTTGCAATGTCAGAGGAAGAGTAGCAACATGTGTGACCTTAGCTGGAAGACTTTTGTGGTGTTGTACAGTTAGAGGGAGGGTGTAGCTATGTATGTAAATTTGATTTGATGACATAACAGTATCAGAAGGATAATGTTTTGACAGTGTGAACAGTACTGTACTGTGGGAGAGTGTGGCGTTATATGTGAATTCGGATTGATGACTGCACTAATTTTGTACTTAACTGTCAGAGGGAGGGTGGGTGGAAGGCTTCAGTGGTGGAGGGGAAGATGTATCGTCACCTGAGTTGGACATGGATGACCTCTCACCCGACACCCGCAGTATTTCCCAACCACGCCCCACCACCACCACACACAAGTGAGTACATGCACATTACTTACTTGAACATAACTGGTGTAGTCTATTCCATGGTGTATCATACACTGTCTCACTCATTTATGCTTTCCATGTCTATCACACATCTCTTGCACTCATAATTCCATCAGTTCAGTGATGAATTTTTCTGTATTTTTGCTCTTCAGATAATTATATTCATTCATTCATTCACTATCTACTCCTGTGTTGCCCCATGAGAAGCATAGCATTTTGTGCAGAAGGGAATAGTGAAGGGTATATTTAGTCCTTCCAGTCTGAAAAGCCTGTCCTGAGAAATTAATGAATAAACCAATAAAAATAGGTCTTCTCATAATGTGGGTTAACTTCACACACTTTAACATCATCATCATCATCATCATCCGGACCTCCTTTCCCATGCTAAGGCAGGGTGTTGAGTAGCAATGTCCAGACACCCCAAGTTTGCCAAGTCCAATGGACCACACTTCCATTCACTCATTATTCAGGCCCCCGGAATCCTTGGTATGTCTGGCTCTGTAACATGCTTGCTTAAAATTTTTCAGACATTAACATGCCCCTCCCTACATACTAACAGTCCCCCCCTTCTCTCTCTCTCTCAGCAGATTTCATTCATTACATAACTTTATAAAATATCCTACCAAACAAAACCTATATTTAACTAATGTTGTTTTTATTGGTTTTGTGGATATGGTAGACCCAGACTCATCTGGACATGAATCTAGTAAACTGCAGTCTGTAATTACCTTATTCCTGCATTCCATGTCCTTTCAGGGAGTGGAGGAGGAGTTTAGGGACCTTCGTATATTTTGTATCTGTAGCTGCCCCATTATATTGGCAGCACCATATAAAAGAGTCTCCTTCCAGAATTTAGCTAAATTAAACTAGCTCACCAGTAACACTTTCCCATTCTTTAGATGTCACTTTATGACCAGAATGTTTTCTTTGTGACTGTTCTTTGGATGCTAGATATCTAAGTGAAAATTATTTATCATAAGTCTCATTGTGTGTCTGATTTGGATGCCATATTATGTCAGAAATGTTTTTGTGTAACCATTCTTTGGATGCCTGATATTATCCAAGTGAAAAATATTTGTCATAAATCACGTGTATTTGATTGATATGAATATTTATGTGGTGTTGGCATTTGGCAACCCAAGCCACATGCCACTTCTCACATGAAACCGGCTCTTCAGCCACCAGAGAAACAGGGAAACGTTAATTGAACCTAATTAAACCTACCCTAACCTATTTTGGTGTGTGGTGCAGGGAGGAGCGTACAGGCAACACCCTCTATCAGGAGCTTCAGTTCTTGGAGCCAGACGCGTTGGTGGAGTTGGACGAATGTGCTGAAATCACCGGTATGTGCCATGCTCACCAGTTAATCCTCACATAGTAACATAAGTGCATATGGCCCAGATGAAAAGTTCCTGTGCCACTTTATTACATGATATAGACGAAGTTATGAGAGCAATTTTTTTTTTTATACTCAGTTTCACTCTTTCGTATTAATCATTACTGTATCATAGGACATGATAGGGGGGGATTCTGTCTGGAACTTATTTCGTATGTTGACCTCAGATTTTGGATTATTCTAGTTATTCCCAGATTATTTTATTCAACATTGGAAAGACCTCTTGTGCTGAAGGGATGTGTGAATGCTGTATAGCTGTATATAGCTAACAGTTACCATGCATTTTGAAATCTCCTGAGCTTCGTTAAGTTAGCAAAAATAAAATAGAAAGAGATGTCATCATACTGAAAAGAATTAACATAGGATATTGGGGTATGAAAATGAATGAATGATTTTTAATGGTTTGTCTTGACATCAACTTAACTTCAGTATACAGCTGAGTCTTCTAATCTGCAGCAATATGGTTCTGGACCACTGCCGTGCTTTAGAAATTCTGTGGTTTGTGAATAACATAACATATGGGAAAAATTACTTATAGTTTTGGCCTCAACTAATTTGCCACATATCACCCTACCTACACCCAACTAGTCACCAGTGAACACTAGCACACACTCAGATAATTATTCTTTGCAAGTATTACTGGGAATAAAGAATATTAAAAATTAAATAAACAATATTAAAGGGTCTTACCTGACTTGACTGGTGACAGTACCTAAGTGGAAGGGGTGGGGTGGGGGATCTGAGGCTAGAGGCAAACTGGAGCCTCTCAGCATGAGGTGAGTGTGGTGGTGCCTCATGCTGCTGATGCCTCAACCTCACTTCTTACTCCTTAGCCTCCCTCAGGAACCCCTCGAAGTCTGCAGCTATTCTTGCCTTTTTCTCTTCATTATTGATGTATCTAGGGAACTGATAAGAGATCGAGCTGGCTGGATGAATGTTGTGAGGAGAAGTGCATGATGAGGGATTTGGCACCCATTTTTTAACGTGGCAGCATCCGGATTGACTCTATTGGATACGTGTATGTGAAGCTTCAGAACGTGGTGAATATTTCTGGCGTATCCGAAAGAGCCAGGATTCCGGGGGCTTGAATGATGAGTGAATGGAAGCGTGGCCCATTGCATTGGGCAAATTTGGGCTGTCTGGACATTGCTACTTCTCACCCTGCTCTAAGGTGGGAAAGAAGGTGTGGATGGTGATGATCAATGTGTCAAGTAATATCCATTTTCTGATCATATTTAAGTGTTGGCTTTTTTTTCTGTCCCTTTTGCGACAAAGTCTTAGGCCTGTTGTGGTCTGGCATCGCATCACGCTGGAAAGGCAAGTAAGGGAACAGCAAAAAAGGGGGCCAGGTAGTCCTCAGAAACTGTGCTCGTGGCCACTTTCGCAGCGGGTGGTGCAAGAATAAACAGTGGAGGGAAACAGTGCGCGCACTTGCCGCCAGGGAAGGGTTATGATTGGCTTCTCATAGCTAGTCATGCTTGCCTGTGAATGGCTGATGGTTGCGGCTTGTGGCACAGACACATACCATGGAACTCTCAACAGAAATGTGTCACTTTGGTGTCAAAAGTCTGCTCTTTAAGCATATTGCCTTGGTTTCTGCTACATTCGGTTCTGAGCGGGAACCTTGCCGTGGATTAGAATACAAAGCTAGTGAATCAAACGGGAGCGCGGGAAAGACTAGGTTGAGCCAGGGTTGCCAGATTTTTGTGACCAAAAGTAGCGGTAACAAGCCTCAGAAGCAGTGAATTTCGGTATAAAGTAGCCCAACATAATTATGTACAGTATATATACATATCTATCAATATATCTATCTACAGTATCTCTCTCTCTCTCTCTCTCTCCACGAGTATATACATACAGACGCAAATACAGGTTACCAGTTGAACGCTGCTCCATTAATGCTCCTGTAAGGTTGTTCGAAGTTATGTAAGCCTAAAGTTAATTAACACGGAACTCCTTACTTACTGCATTAACTAAATTTACTTCTCTTTTCTTTAAATCATGTCATTTCTTTTACATTTGCGGAACTAAGCTGTTTTATTCTTCACAAAACATAACTCTTACTGTTGGACTTAGTCATTTTTTCAACTTAACAAAAGTATTTTAGGAACTAAAGGAAAGTGTTTTCTTGCACCTCATTATAATTACATATTTAAATAATTATTCAGTAAGGCTCCACGACCATGTCTTCGCAGCTGAAGATGACCAAGGTCTGCTTCTGCATCCACGAGTCGTGGATGAAGAAAACACGACTGACTGGGGTGGTAATCTCATACGTTCAGTTTGAATTAAATAGTCAGTCAGGGATTAATGCAAGAGTGCGAGAAATTTAAAGAGGAATGATATGATAAATTATAATTCATTATCTTTTTGTGTCTTCAAAAGGTAATTATATTAGGCAATATTTTTAATGATACATAATCACTAATCAGCCTTTGACTTTCGTCTCATTAGTAGCCCAAGTTAGCCCAACTTACTTTTTACAGTAGCCCCAAAAGTCGCAAGTAGCTAAATTCAAAACTTAGTAGTGCAGGGCTTCCAAAAGTAGCCCAATTTGCTACTTGGAGCCCAAGCTGGCTTTGATGGGTGGCTGCACCATCATCCTTGGCGCGGCGATCGCAATTCCAGACAAGTGCCTATTGACTTGCGTTGAGGAAAGCTGGACCGACCGCGCTCGTGTGATCGTGTGAGCCAGAGCAATCATTTAGAGAGCCAAGGGTACTAAAGAAGATCGATTGTATACGTGAAATATCGCATACAGAGTGCATCAGATAGCGAGGGATTACTGTATATATATATACAGTAGACTCGCACAGTGCGTGTCATCGCAGTGCGCGATTCGCCTTGTGCACGAGTGACCAAAAATCATAACCAAAAACACTTCAATGTGCGAGTTTACCACATAGAACGCGAGGCAGAGGCAAGGAGTGGCTCAAAAATGCCATTTTCTATTAGTGCGTGACCACCCCTCACACTGTGCGTCACGTGTTGTCATGTTGATGCGTGATGGAAGGCAGGACTGAGCTGTGTATGTCAAACATTAGCAAGATCCTTGCTGCCGTGGATAAGCTCAAGGAACAGGTGAAGGAACAGGAAGTGAGCAACCTAAGAACGGAGGAACTTCTGGTTGGTATCGACAAACTCTTCCGTTTCTACACAGGCAGGCACAGGGAAGAAATAAACAGAAGACAGACGCTCATAACAAGCTACACGCAGCGGGCTTAAGTTGATGAAATTGCAGAACCATCGACATCGTCTGCTCCTGTTCCTGTTGAGGATGAAGAGGATGCAGTGTCAGAAGTGTCAGCATTGGACTTTGAAGGGTTTATGGCCAAAGTGAGTGACTTTGATGCTTCTGGGGAAGGTGCTCAAGAGGAGTCTGTGGAGGGAAGTGTTGGTGCGATGGGAGGTGCGGTGGGGAGTGCGGCGCTGTAAGTGTTGCCGTGCCTCGGAACCCCTGTTATTTAAGGTCATCAGGCCTGTTGTCTACTGTTGTCAAGGTGACTACCCATATTTTGTTATTGTAGCTATAGCTTTAGTACAATATCTGAAACATGACCTTTATTATGTCTCTAAGGGCCAAAAAATGTCCAGGTATGAGGGGGTACCGCCCATATGTAATTATTCCCATAAGATTATGTATTTCTAGTACACGAATTCCCAGTGCGCGAGCTCGTGCACCGCCCAATCTCTCGCGCACTGTGGAAGTCCACTGTATATATATATATATATATATACAGGAAACTTGCCCAGAACACGTTCTCGCTGAACGTGCTCACAATTATACACGGTTAGTGCTGGGATATATATAAGATAACGTAAGATTAAAGAACCATTACGAAAACTATATATTTACGCAAGAGAGGCCTTTGATAGGCCAAATCCTCGAACATCAGCTCAGCACGCACGGTTTGTTTTGATCACGTGATGTGATTCGCTGTACTGCTTTTCCTCAGTGCTGTATTTGTAAGTTAAATATTTACAGTACTGTTCTGGTAAGTTTATGTGCAAGTTAAAGTATTATTAAATAACATTCAAACAAGAAATAAAGTCTTATAACCAGTTTTCTGATAGGCGTTAGAATATTACCTTTTTTATTTGTTTGTTAAATATTTGCTGTACTGCTTTTCCACAGTACTGTATTTGTAAGTTAAGTATTTACTATTGTGGTATGCACTTGTAAGTTAAAGCACGTAAAGAAAGTTAAAGCATTAAATAAAGCCTTGTAACCAGTTATAGATTACACATGATCGATAGTTCCAAGACAATTCGCCATCATGTCAATTCCCTGTCAAAACATGAACGATTCCCCATCAGGACAATTCGCACCCTGTATGATTCCCCGTCATTTTATAGATATATTAATTAATCAGTATTTTTATAAATATACTTATTATTAATTAATCAATACTTTAATAACTATATTTCAGGGGGATTCATCAAAGTTTATGTTGTCTTGTTATTGTTGTGACGGCAAACTGGCTTGACAGCGAATAGCCCAGAAACCATTTTGCTCCCTAGACTCCCTAAACGTGGTATTTTGATGTTATCTGCCATTGGTAATCCATATGAAGCACTTTAAGTGGTTAGACGGTTTATTTAATGTTATAACTTACAAATACAGTACTGCACAGCAAAACTTCGACATATGAATACGTAAACACAAGGCAACATTCCGACGCCGACTGGTTTCGGCATCGGAATGTTGCCTTGTGTTTAGGTATTTCTTTGTTGAAGTTTTGCTGTGCAGTACTGTATTTGTAAGTTATAACATTAAATAAACCTTCTAATCACTTAAAGTGCTTCATATTGATTACCAATGGCAGATAACAGCAAAAGACCATGTTTAGGAGATCTAGGGAGCAAAATAAGGAGTAGTTAAAACTTAAGCGGTTTCGCGCCAAACGCGCCATGTTAGGAACGAAACCCACGCGTTGGGGGTGAGCTTGCTGTATATATATTTATATCCAAGGGGTGGTTGGGGTTTATTGCTCACGTAATGCCACTCAGGGATGAGTGAGGTTGGTCACTCTCATCTTAAATGTCGGGACCAACGCCTGGCCCTGGGCTCCTGCGCTCCTCATGGCGTAGGATTGGATGATGGATGGATGGATATATATACATATACAGGTAAGCCCTTAATTCACGCGAGGGTTACGTTCCCAGACCCTTTGCGTATGTGGTAAATTCGCGTATATGTTCTGCCCTTGTGTGCCCATAATTACGCATGTCTACTAGGTATATTACATCTGAATAATACTGTTTATGCACTACATACACCTTATAAACTAGCATAAAGTATGAAACACAACAACAATGTAAGAAATTTAACACTGAAACCTGACAAGCACAGGCGTAGATGGAGACACTTCAGCAGTCTGGTGCACAAGCCCTCACTGCCTCCCATATGCTACATTTTGCCTTCTTTATTGTCCAAACAGTTGACTTATTCACCCCAAACACACGGTTCCAAGCCAGTTCACAGGCGTAGGTGGAGACACTTCAGCACAATCTGGTGCACTAGCCCTCACTGCCACCCGTATGCTATGTTCTGCCTTCTTTATTGTAAGAACAGTTGACTCACCCCAAACACACAGTTCCAAGACAATTCACCACGAAGTCAACACCATCAAAACTTGGACGATTTCCTGTCATTGTATAAATATACTTATTATTGATTAATTAATACTTTAATAACTAATTTTCAGGGGGATTTTATAACTCATATAAGTAAAAAACTAGTGTACTGTACTTGCTAAATAAACTGGTATGTAAATAAATGACAGGGAATCGTCCTGACGGAGAATTGTTGCCGACATTCCTCCCTTAAGTTTGTCCAACACTTTAACTTTCTCTGTCAGCAACATCACTTTACTAGTTCGTTTTGGTGCGTTACCACATGCATCACTAGCACTATGCTTAGGCCCCATGTTGGCAGACAAGGCAAGCAATCACTGGAAGGCAGAAAAATAAGCCACAAATAACAATTCGCGTGTCACTCATGGTTCGACTGTCGGATTCAAACTGACTGTGTGGTGCGTGGTAGACCGACCTCCCCCCACACACACACACATACATACATATATGTATGCACACGGGCAGCAGGTAGGCATTTTTATATTTTATTTATTTTTCTTGTATATTAAAATTATTTATTTGAATACTATGATTTTATGTTTTAATTATTGTACGAAAAATTCGTGGATAACCGAAATCACGTGAAAAAAAGTTCCCATGAATTAAGGGCTTACCTGTATATATATATATATAAGAAACAAAAATTTCTGCTGTGAGGCTAATACAGTAGGTGAGTAATGACTTGATATTGGTCATATGATGACATCTAGAGATTTTGTTTTTTTTTCCAGCTACTCTCCTCATGTATCTCTTCCCACCTGTTCATGCTGTATATTTTGAGGCAGGCCCTCCCCCTTCCGCTTAAACAATGCCCCTGTTTACAGTATCGCAGACCTTGTCCAAAAAATTGGCTTACTTTTACTTACGTGTATAATCTTTTATCTCATAATGCTGAAAAATGTCTGACGAAAATAAAAATTTAGCATTTTTTCATCATCTGACGAAAACCTTTGAAATTCATTGCATGATTGTTAAACCCTGAGAGATAATGACTTTACATTGGATATAATTATAATTTAACATATTCCCTTTCATTTCAAGGAAATACAACTAGTTTCTGACATCATTAAATAACTGCTGTTATTTGTGCACCATAGGTAGTTGGGATTTCCTAATGCCACAGTTTTTGAGTTAACCCTTAACTATGAGAGGTTGTTTCTAATTTGAATAAAATAATCTGGTGGGAGCTCGAGTAAAATAAATATCATCGTAGTGGAGTGGTAAGTGTTGTGATGGTTAATCACTTCCCCCCCCCCCCCACATCCAGACAATTTTATTGAATGTGGGAAAAATCTCTTCTACTGAAAGGGTTAATGAAGACTGTTAACCCTTCAGTTCAAAGCCTTCCCTAAGCTGAATAAATTGTCTCCCAGTAGCAGGAATGGAAAGAATATCATCAAATGAAAGGGTTAAGTGCAGGGAGAAAGTCATGGATAGTGTTGTAATGGTTGAAGCTAGATTGTCTTGCTTATTGTTCAATTTTTGTGAAGTACTAGAATGGTGTGGTGCTTTGCTCTTGTGTGCTATTGTTGATGTTTTGTTGATACTGTGAATGGGATGCAAGGTAGTTAGTTAGTGGTTTAGCTGTGATCACGCAAGTCGCCTCTCTTTTTTTAAGTTGGAAATATAGTTTTGGAGATTCAGATGATGATGGTGGTGGTGGTGGTGGTGGTAGTAGTAGTTAAGTGTTGTGATAGGTAATGTAGGGTTTGTTTGCCCTTGTTTAGGCTTGCTTAGTTTAGTTATGGCTTACAGGATGGACCTAAGAATTTAGAAGAATTGAATGTTGAGTACATTAAACTATGGAGTGTTGATAGCTGAGCAGTCTCATTTCAGAATATTTTAATGCATGGCGTCTTGTATTGTACGTTAATTACATTTGCAATATTGCATGGATGTAAAATTAGGAAGGCTATACATAAATAGTTATGCTTGTGAAGTGGATCCAGGATTTAGAGGGCTTGAATAACATGTGAATGGCAGTGTGGCCCATTTCACTTGGTAAAGTGTTGATAGTTCTCTTGCATTATTTCTGGATCCTCATGTGTAAGGATAGAGCGGCGTGGGGACTCTGCTGTAGTCATTCCCAGGAGGGAGCAAGGCACCAGTGAGATAGATAAAACTTAGGACTTCTGTTTCTGCCAGGCTATTATGGTGTACTGTACTGTGTAAAAAGTCAGGTTGAAGTGATGAAAGTGCAGTATTGGTAAGGTTTTGTTAGAAAGAAATATACATTGGATTGTGATTTTCGATGTATGATACAGAAGACAGGATGAAATTCATGCTGGGTGTAGATTGGAAGAGAAATGCTGGAGGAGGTTTATAGTTTTAGGTATTTGAGGAGATGTTGTGTTAATATGACAAGATGGGTTGTGAGATGACAAGGTGGATCACTTGAGCATGGAATACTAAAGGGGGAATTTGGCATCATAGAAGGATAGAATGGATAGTTTACCAATGGTGGAATGTGGCATCACTGAGGGATAGAATAGTTAGTTTGGAGTTGAAGAAGACACTTTGTATATATCTGTTACTTTCAGCATTCTTGTATAGTACTGAAGTGAAACCTAATCAGTGAATTTTAATATATCTTTTCTTTCCAACGTTTTTGTATAGAAATAAAGTCAAACCTGATCAGTGAATGACAAGACTTATTGGGGCTAGAAGCTGGGGAAATTATTGGCACTTTTTTTGAAACAGCTGCTGGATGATGTAAATAATAAAAGAAATATATGAGTAATTTGAGATGGAAGAAAGGGCTGTAGGAGTGAGATGTAGATTTAATGGCTGAATAGAGAAGAGAGATGTCATGCACATATCCTAAGAATGCACATAGATTGGGTGCTAATGAGTGTATGGAAGTGGGACTGGAGTAATGTTGGAAGAAGATAAATGTCATGTGGAAAGAGAGCGAAACTGTACAAAGATGAGAGAGAAGTAAGGGGAAGAAGAGTGATGGAGAGTGAGAGAGAAAATGGTATGTAAGGACAAGTAGCCTGAGATGGTTTTGTATTACCGATAGCCAGCCCGTCAGGGTACACAGGAGATAAGTGTTGGAGATGTTGTTGGTGATGAATTGTGTAGAGTTATGTTTTGGGTATTGATGATGATGATGTATTGATTTGGTTCAGTTTTGGTATGTACTGTATAAGCTATACTTCGAAGAATTTTTAAATTTTGCATGATAGGTGAAATGCTGAAGCATGGGGGATAGATAGTAGTAGAATGGAAGTGGAAGATGTGCAAATTGGCCTGGGAGGAAGGTAGAGTCCCGAATGATTGGAAATCAGGTATAATTATTCCCCTGTACAAAGGAAAAGGGGAAGAAGAAGTATGTGGTAATCACAGGGGCTTTTGTCTTCTTAACGTACTAGGAAAAGTGTATCATAGGATACTAATTGACAGAGTTAGGGAAATAACAGAGGAATTAGTTGGAAAAGAACAGGGAGGCTTTAGGAAGGGAAGAGGTTGTGTAGATCAGATATTCATTCTTAGATCTTTAGTGGAAATGTTTCTAGAGAAGGGAAAGAAGTTGTATACGGCCTTCATGGATTTGGAGAAAGCACATGATTGGGTGGATAGACAAGGATTGCAGAGATTATTAAGAATATATGGAGTAGATGGGAACTTGTTGAATGCCGTGAAGAGTATGTATGACGGTGCTAAGGCAGCAGTTCTTGTGGATAGTGAATTGAGTGAATTTTTCTGTTTGAAGGTTGGATTGAAACAGGGATGTGTCATGTCTACATGGTTGTTCAGCCTGTATATGGATGGGGTCATAAAAGAGATACAAGGTAGGGCAGTGGATGTTGGAGCAGCCCTGGTGAGAGAGGGCAGTGTTTGGAAACTCACTGTACTGTTGTTTGCAGATGATACTGTGTTGTTAAGTGAAGACGAAGGGGAGCTGCAAGGCTTGGTGGATGAGTTTGGGAGAGTGAGTAAAAAACAGAATCTGAATGTGAATGTAGGGAGGAGTAAAGTTATGGTCTTTGAGAGAGGTGAAGTCAGTGAATGTACATCGAGGTTGGATGAGGAGGAAATGGAAAAAGTGAGTGCGTTTAAATACTTCGGTAGTGTGATGAGTAAGGATGGAAGTTTAGAGGGTGAAATGCTTGAATGGGTACAACAAGGAAGAAAGGTTGCTGGTTCCTTGAAAGCAGTGATAAGAAACAGGGAAGTGAGCATGGAAGTGTAAAAGTTACTGCATGACAGTATTGTGATACCAGCTCTAATGTTTGGAAGTGAAGCTTGGACATTGTTGGAGGGACAGAAGTTAAGAGCGAGAGCTGTGGAAGTGAGTTATTTGAGAGGAGCCTGTGGAGTCACATGGAGAGACAGATTGACAAATGAGGAAGTGAAGGAGCATTGTAGTGTGGATGTGGATGTGGTAGGAAGTGTTAGGAGAAACACATTGAGGTGGTTTGGCCATGTGGAGAGGATGGAGAGAGAGACTAACAAGGAGAGTGTATGTGAGTGAGGTGGAGGGGGGGGGGAGAGGGAGGGCGAGGCTAAGGATGAGATGGAGGGATGGAGTGGAGAGGTATATGAGAGATGTGGTTTGACCTGGGAACGGGGCAGTGAATTGGTTGGGGAAAGGGCGACATGGAGGAGATTTGTTTGTGGCCACCCCTTATGGGATTAAGGCATCTGGCAATAGATAGATAGGTTAATGAATGTTGGATCCATTTCATAGGGGCCCTGGCATTTGGCATTTTGTTGGATGAAACAGTTCAGTCTGTCCAAGCATGTGGTGGGAATGTGGAAGTTTGGAAGATTCACTTATCATACTAGTGTGCTAAATAACAGTGATAGGTCAGACAATGAGATTTCTTATCGCGTCAGCTTGACCCATGGGGTTATGAAGTCACTCACCTTGAGTACTGTATTTGGTGTTGCCATAATTTGTGTAGAAGAACAAAAATTTCAAATCTTCAAGACACTGGTGCTCCTTATGTTGGAGTATGGCTGTGAGATGTGAACAGTAAGCAATGACTTGAAGTGGCAAATTGACTCTTTGGTACTAAGTGCCTTAGTAGTACTGTATCATGGAATATTACTGGTATGGCTGGGTACGTAACAAGTGACTGCTTCATGAAACTGAACTGAGGCTTGTTGCCTACATTCATGAAGATGATGATGATGATGATGATGGCGTGTTGATTGCAGTGTGTTAATTGTAGTGCTGGGTCAGTACTAGTGGTACTGTCAGTAATTTGAACCATTTTCTTAGCTTGGTGGTAAGCTGTAGTTTTTGGTGAAGAAATGAAAACTTGGAAGATGACCACATGACAGCAGTGGCACACTGGCCTTCTGGATCTTTGTCCATCCATCCATCCATCGTCCAATTCTATGTCGCCCCATGAGGAGCGTAGGAGCCTGGGGCTAGGCAAGTTGGTCCTGACATTTAAAACTGAGAGTGACCAGCCTCACTCATCTTTGAGTGGCCTTATGTGAGCAGTAAACCCCAACCGTCCCTTGGATATCAACCTGCACAGGCTCAATCCAATTGGAACACTTCATTTACCCACTAAACCACCAGACACCATAATTTGGTTACATGGTTACCGCCTGGCATAGGAAACTGTTTCCTGGTATACAGGAAACCATTTGGCTTGTCACTCAGTGTAGAGTAAACCCATAGGCAGAAGAAAGAGGAAAGAAAGACAGAAGAGGGAGTATAAAGTCACACATAGTCAGAAGAACGAGGAAAGAGTAAAGGAAAGAAAGACAGAAGAGGAAGGATGGAAGAGAGGAAAGGGCAGACACCCAAAGCAGCACCACATGGAATGAGTGGATGGTGAACACCCCCACCTACTGTCATATTACTTCAATAATTCCCTCCAAATAGTTGTTAATACACCATTCTGATGAGACAAGTCATTAATGGATTTAAACAGAATTGTATACTGTACAGCCTTTTGTTACATGCATTCTGATGATGGCATTTAGTTAGATGTTTACCGTATTTGCCGGTGTAAACGGCGACTCTTGAACCTCTTAAAAAAATGCCCAGAATTGGGAGTCGTCCTAAACATTGGGTATATAATCCTAACCTCTACATCCTGTGGTAATGGGATCCATAGGAATGATAGGGAACATTGCCAAACACTTACCTTGACCCTTGGTTCCCTGAATATAGTACATATAATGTCAAAAACTGTTGAAACTACCATCATCATCATCAGACACAACTTGTTTTCTATATGAAGGCAAATAAAATATACAGACATATATATATATATATATATATATATATATATATATATATATATACATATATACATATATATATATCTCCTTCAGGACATAAGAAAGATGAGTAACCTGTTGAGCCCATGCCATGAACACCAGCATGTGTCTCGGTCTGAGAGTGATTGTCTGGGTAGTTTACCACCGAGCGCAGGGTTACCAGATCTGAAGCAGGGCTTATTACCGACAGTGATATTGCTTTTATTCCTGGTGGATTAACTTCAGTCCTACAACCATTTGATGTCTGTCTGAATAATCCATTCAAAGACTGCATCCGTGAGCAATGGAACGAGTGTATGATCAGTGATAAAAAGTCGTATACGGGGTGGGAATATGCGTGCTTCAGGTCTGAATGAGCTGTGATATTATTAACAAGACGTGGAATGATATTTCTGTGTAGTCAGTCATCAACTCTTTCAAGAAATGTGGAATATTCAATTCAGTGGATGGAATAGATGACGTTTTGTGGGCATATGAGGAGGAGGAAGCTGATGCCGAAGCTACACCTTTGAATTCAAAGTTTGATCCTTATGACAAAGAACTACAAACTTTAACCCAGGATGAAGTTGATGAACTGATGATGTCAGGTGTGGGTGATACTGATTTTGAAGGTTTTTAATAACTGAGAGCTGACTTGATGACTTTTATAAAATATAACTTCTCTTTAATCTGCTATATAAAATTCACGCTAACATGATTTTAAGTTTTTAATACAATATGAGTTTATTGAGGCGGTGGCTCAATCGGTAGAGAGGTGGCTTGCAGTCCTAACGGACCCAGGTTCAAATCCCGGCTGGGGCAGGGAGCAGTTTCAGGATTTGAATTTCATTAAATCAGGCTTTACTGGTCTACCAGAAGACCCGCCGACATGTTGTAAAAATACCCCCGCTAATACCAATACACCAGTCCTGTATGAGACAGTCCTAGCATGTATTCAATATGGACGGTGGGTGTTAGCGCCGAAGTGGTGACATGTATAGGTGTATGGTATGTAGGAGGACTGCTGGGCCTTGATAGCAGGCTGTGAAGCCTATGCCCACAGTCGGACACATTAAAAAAAAAGAAAGAAAAAAAAAAAAATTTGAATATTCAATGTGTAACTCATTTTGATATTGGAGGTGGCACATGCAGCCTAGATAGCCTGTATAACCCATAGAAGAAGCTAGTTTAAAGTAAAACCTAACCAAAGTCTGTGTTGCTTAACAGTATGTTAATTGTATCACTTCAGTGGTCAGTGGGAAGAGTGATAAAGGACTGAGGTTACTGGGGCAGCAAGCTCCCAGTGTCTAAAGAGTTGGGGCTCGTTTTATGCACAGAGTATACCTCTAAACCCAGATTTTGTTTTGAAATATTGGGAGTAGTCTTATTCACAGGTCGGCATTATACACTGGCAAATACGGTTCATTTTTTTTCATTCATTCATTGCCAGACGCCATGTATCCCAAACGGGGTGGCCAACGGCTTAGAGTTAATTGTTTTACAGGGAGGGGCACTAATCCTCCACCAACCCCACTTGACACGTAGGGATGCCAACAGCATCTGGTGTTCCCAGGCGGTCACCCATCCAAGTACTAACCAGACTCAACGTTGCTTAACTTCGTTGATCGGACGGGAAGCGGTGTACTCAACGTGGTATGGCCGTTGGCTACCATTAAATTCTTACAGCATTCCCGATTTATATATTAACTCAAATGAAAACCCTGCAGATTGTTTTGGTTAATTAAAAGTCTCTGATTAGAATCTATATGTAATCATTTCAGTGTGGTAGTTTTTTGCTTTTTTCACTCAAGAAAGAGACCTTCTCAACAGTGATTCCTGTTCTGGGGGCCTTGACTGGCCATACCTCCTTCATGTTACCCTTTTTTTTACTTTTTTGAAAATGAAAGCTTGAATTTAAACTCCAAAACTTTTAACTTCCCTTTTTAGGGTGCACAGGTGATACTGTAATACTGTACTTGTAAAATCAAAAGGTTTATTACTTTTTAAAGTTTTTATTTAATTAAAAAAAAGAAATACTGCTGCTGCTACTGGCTGTGCTTTTTACCACTACCACTGGTCAATGTATCAGCCAGTAATGGTGCCACTGCTGTTGGTACTTTAAAAGTACCACACTCTCTCCTTTGCAGGATTGTGTTCTGAAGGTTGGAGTTGAGTTACGGGTGAGATAGGGTTTGATTTTGTCCAACTATACTTATAACATGGCATTGCTATCTGTGAAGCTGCCAACTTGATAGTGCCAGGTTTTGAATCCTGGTGTGGGCAGCTGGTGTCACTTGACTCAGGTGTCCATCCACTCTTTGTGGGTTGGTAGGTAAAATTATTATCTAGGGGAGGTAACAGTGGTAACCTGAATCATGCAGTGGCCTCATATTCAGCAGTAGTGAATGAATTATCCACTGCAGGCTCAGATGTCTTAGGATGATGAACACTATGGCTAAATGCCTTAGCACTACCATAAAGTTCTTTTACCTGTGGTGTTTAGTTTGGTAAGTTAAATCTGGTTGGTTTTAGTGGAATTTTTATGTGGGATGGATACAGTATTATTTGGTTTGGTTTAGCTTGTTCTTTATTAGAGTGATTAGTTTTGAGTCAGTGTGGATTATTTTCTTGCAATTTGGGTACAGTTTGATTTGATCAGTATGGTTTGTTCTGTTTTATGTTAATTAATTTTGGTTTGTTTGATATGGTCTGAGTACAGTTTGATTTGGTTTGTTTAGTGTATATTGATTTAATTAGTTGGGCATGCAAGGTTTGATTTGGTTTGATAGTCACAAAGTGTCAACACTGAATGTTACACCTGTTGTAAATTATCACAGAGCAGGCTCACTTGAGGAGGCAGCATTGGACCACATTTTTGTGAGAATAATAGGCCTTTTAGCACTTCATCCTGACCAGTATTTAAAGCATCAGAAGGTATTGCTAGGCTGAATGGGTTAAGAAGATGTAAGTAACACACAATAGAATAATGAATGGTAATGTGCAAATACAGTACACCCTCGATATAACAAACTAATTGGTACCAGACCCTTGACGTGAAAGCCCATAGTTCGTTAAAACCGAACAAGTTACTGTTCAGCAATTTCCCAGGCGGTGTGGCTTTTATCGAACAAAAATTGTTAAATATAGAGCATTGTTCAGCTGTACAGTTATACACAGTAACATGCTGGTAGGTCTAAATGGCTCTTTTTATTAATAAATGCTCTGTTTGTGGCTCCTCTCACGGTGCTGGTGGCCAAGAGACTGATGCGGCATTCCACGGGATGCGGAAGAGAATGTGTGTGTGTGTGTGTGTGTGTGTGTGTGTGTATGTGTGTGTGTGTGTGTGTGTGTGCACGCACGCATGTGTGTGTGCATGTGTGCATGTAGGGACACCACATTGGTCGTTGTTTCCCTCGCGTCCATTCTTTTCATCATCATCATCCAAACACTCCTTCCCATCCCAAGGCAAGGTGAGGAGTAGCAACGTCCAGACAGCCCATGTTTACCCAGTCTAATGGGCCATGCTTCCATTCACTCATCATTCAAGTCCCCAGAGTCCTGGCTCTATCTGATATGTGAAAAAGTTTCACCACATTCTGTAGTTTCACATAAATGTATCCGATAGAGTCAATCCAAACACTGTCACGTTAAGAAGGGGTGCCAAGTCGCTGAGCATGCACATTTTCTCACAACATTCATCCAGCCAGCTCGATCTCCTGTCAGTCCCCTAGCCTCACGGACTTCCATACCTCTCTTTCTTACACACTTCTGAACCATATCCCTCCATCTTCTCCTTGGCCTACCTCACTTCTTCTCTCTATTCAAATTCACTCAGATATACCTTTTTCACCACTCCATTGTTATCCATTCTCTCCACATGACCATACCATGATGTCCACAGACTTCCTCACTCCGCACCTTTCACGAATCACACTACAGCAAGCTTGCCCCTAACGTGAAAGTTTCATTCCAACCGTGGCGCGCTCGGCGCGAAACTGCGTAAGTCTTAACTACTCCTTATTTTGCTCCCTAGACCCCCTAAATGTGGTGTTTTGCTGTTATCTGCCAATGGTAATCAATATGAAGCACTTTAAGTGGTTAGAAGGTTTTTTTAAAGTTATAACTTACAAATACAGTACTGCACAGCAAAACTTCAACACACAAATAAGTAAACACAAGGCAACATTCCGATGCAGATAGGTTTCGGGACAATTCGTTGTCAAGTCAATTCGCCATCACAGCAATAAAAAGACTATTCGCCATCATTAATGAAGACAGCTATGGGTGACGCTAGAATATAATTCAAAGGCGAAATAGGTATATTTATAGAATGACGGGGAATTGTTCAGGGTTTTAATTCTCCTGACGGGGAATCGTCCATGTTTTGACGGAGAATTGGCTGATGGCGAATTGACTTGACGGATCATTGTCTTGGAACCCGCTGATCATGGGGAATCATATAAATCAGGTTAACTGGTTACAAGGCTTTATTTAATGCTTTAACTTTTTTTTAAGTGCTTTAACTTACATACGAGAACAGTAAATATTTAATTTACAAATACAGTATTGTGGAAAAGCAGTGTAACATATCTTTAATGAACAAATAAAAATGGCAATATTCCGACGCCTATCAGGTGAACTGGTAATGAGACTTTATTTCTTGCTTTAATGTTATTTAATAGTACTTTAGATTGCACATAAACTCACCAGAACAGTAATGTAAATATTTAACTTACAAATACAGTACTGTGGAAACGCAGTAGCCTACAGTGGATCACATGATCAAAACAAACTGTGCGCGCTGCGCTGATGTTCGAGGATTTGGCCTTTCAAAGGCCTCTCCTGGTAAATTTATAGTTTTCACAATGGTTCTTTAATCTTACGTTGTCTTATACGTATCCCAGCACTAACCACGTATAATTGTGAGCTCATTCTGTAAGAATGTGTTCGGGGCGAGCTTACTGTATTTCGTATCCTATCCACTCTCTGTTCTCCACATACATTCCACAGTAGTCCCATCTCCACTGCTTTCACCCTTGACTTTTCATTTTCATGCCACACCATAGTCTCCCATCCATATGTTAAAGTTGGCACAAACACTCCTTCATGTAAGCCTCACACAGCTTCAGCACTCAAGCCTCTGTTTCTTATCAAGGCCTTCATAGCACCAGCTACTTTCCTTCCATGTGTCACTCCACTTTCCACTTCTTTTGCACATTTTCCAGTCTTTTCTATCACTGTACCCAGGTATTTGAACCCTCTCACCAGTTCCAGTTTTCTCCTTTCACTGTAACATTGCACTGGGAGTCACCCTCTCTCTCGATTACCATCACTTTACCATTTTTTACATTTACTCACAAGGCACAACACTCACAGACATCAGCAAAACTCTGCAGTAGTCTATCGAGTTTTTTCCCGGTATTTGCAAGTAGCACTCCATCATCGGCATACAATAAATTTGAGAAATTCCATCCATCACCAAACATTACCAACGCCATCCCCCGCTCCATTACTCGTGTATTTACTTTTCTCATCACCCCATCCATATATATGTACTGAACAACCATGGGGACATCACACAACCTTGTCGCACGTCCATATTGATCGTGAACCATTCACTTACATGCCCATTTTCCCTTACACATGCTTCAGTACCATCATAAAAAGTCTTGACAGCATCTAGCAGCGTACCATCTACACTGTACGTGCACAAAACCTGCCACAGTCCTTTTCTGTCTGCTTTGTCATATGCTTTTTCCTGATCCATAAATGCCATAAACACCTTACGGTTCTTCTCACAAGCCTTGTCCACTATCTGTCTCACTGCAAATATTTGATCCACACATCCTCTGCCACTCCTAAAGCCACCTTCATCACTCACATGGACTTCTGATATCTCACCTACTTTCTCAGTAACAGTTCTTCCATATACCTTCCCTATATCACTCAATAAAATTATGCCACAATAATTCTTGCACTCTCTCCACTCACCTTTATTTTTGTACAGGGAAACAGTGACAGCCTTTTCCCACTCTGCTGGCACAGTTTCATTCATCCATGCCTTCTTACACATCTCCAACAAACACTTCTTTCCGCTCTCTCCACTACATTTAATCATCTCTGCGGACACCTCATGAACCATAGCTGCTTTCCCATTTTTCAGCCACTTCACAGCCTTTTTTCACCTGTGCAAGTGTCACATTTCCTGGCACTGCATTCCATCACTGCACATTCTCATAACCAATCATGTTTACAGCTGCAGTGCTTTCTCTGTTCCCATGAGAGGAGTAGACTGTAGCACCAGTCGAGCAGGGCAGTACTTCCAAGGTGGATGGAAAGCTGATGACAAGTAGAGCTGGAGCTGCCGTTTCGTCAGCCCTCGGGGCTAGTTCCTAACCATCCCCCTTTGCTGACCTTTTTAAGTATCTCAGTAACACAGAGAGTAGGCCAGCATGCCCTCCAATACAAGTCTCTAATTATTAATACCAAACTACTTGCACCTTTTTCAGTATCTCAGTAACACAGAGAGTAGGCCAGCATGCCCTCTAATACAAGTCTCTAATTATTAATACCAAACTACTTGCACAGTACACATTACACTTCCTTTTCCAAAATTCAAAAACAAATATGGCTTGGCAACATATAGCCTCGGAGTCCCCAGGTGGGGGGACCATAAATGCCCCCACCTTCCGCCCCTCTCCCGATGACGACTCGAGCTGCCTGGAACCACTGTCTGACTCATTTCTTTATTTCTGCAACATTTGCGGCCTTTCCTCTAACTTTTGCTCTGTTGAGCGCCACCTCTCCTCCTCTAAACCTCACCTTCTTTTCCTAACTGAGGCTCAGCTGTCTGAGGCAACTGACAGCAAACCTTTTTCTGTATCCTCCTACTTTCCCTATACTCATTTCAAAGCCAAAGGTGGCTGTTGTGTATGTATACGCAACAACTTATCTTGCTCTCATGTTCCTGAACTCTATTCTTCTGAATTCTTTACACTCTGGCTTCGGCTCTCCTGTTATTCTCTGACTAAATATATCTGCACCATTTACTTATCCCCTAATTCTGCTGACTATGAAAAATTCTTTGACTATCTTCTATGATGGAACACATTCTATCCCTTTCTCCTTTCTCTGAAATCTCCATTCTAGGAGATTTCAGTGTTCACCACCACCTTTGGCTCTCCATTCACTGATCCTCCTGGTGAACAAGCCTACATCTTTTCTATCCTTAATAACCTAGAGCAGCATGTACAGCACCCTACCCATATCCCTGACCGCCTTGGAGAGAGCTCCAACATACTTGATCTCTTTCTTACAACTAATCCTTTTGCTTACAATGTTAATCTTTTCTCTCCGTTGGGCTCCTCCGATCACAACCTTATTACCTTAACCTGTCCTATTGCTCCGGTATGGCCTGTGGACCCTCCAAAGAAACGTCATCTGTGGCACTTTGGAGCTGTGGAGTGGGAAGCCCTCAGGCAGTACTTCTTTGATTTTCCCTGGAATGATTATTGCTTCCATGGCCAGGAGCCATCTTAGTGTGCCATGCGCATTACGGAGGTTATTCTCTCAGGCATGGAAGCATACATTCCTTTCTCATATCCTTTGACTAATGCAAGAAAGCCTTGGTTTAATCAAGCTTGTTCTCATAGTGTCCGCAACAAGGAGAGGGCCAATAAAAGGTACCGCAGCCAACCCACTCCTGAATCACATTTTTTTTCCGTTTCTGCCCGGAATTGTACTAAGTCTGTTCTTCGCTTTGCTAAAAATAATTTCATCCGTACTAAATGCTCTCAACTCTCCAACTCGAATTCTTCCTGCTCCTTCTGGCATCTTGCCAAAAACCTTTCTAACAACTTTACCTCATCATCCGTCCCTCCTCTCTTCTACTCTGATGGTTCTGTAGCTATATCTTCTCCTGATAAAGCAGATCTCTTTGCTCAGACTCTCTCCTCCAATTCTACCTTAGACGATGCTGGTGCTGTTCCTCCATCACTTCCCCCCTCTGACTTCCTCATGGCTGACATTAAAATTTCTTTAGCTGATGTATTTTCTGCCATCACTGGCCTCAGTACTGACACGGCATATGGGCCTGATGGAATCCCTCCTGTTGTTCTCAAGAACTATGCTTCTGTGCTTACACTCTGCGTAGGCAAAGTCTTTCGCCTTTGTCCTTCAACTTGTACCTTTCCATTTTGCTGGAAGAGTGCTCTCATTCAGCCAGTCCCAAAGATGGGTGATCATTCTCAATCCTCAGACTATCGTCCAATCGCTTTAACATCCTGCATCTCAAAAGTTTTCACGTCAATTCTTAACAGAAGAATTTTAAAGCATCTTTCCTATCACAACCTTCTTTCTGATCGTCAGTATGGGTTCCGTCAGGGACGCTCCATTGGCGATCTTCTCACCAACCTTTCAGACTCCTGGTCATCCTCCTTTCGGGGCTTTGGCGAAAGCTTTGCCATTGCACTTGACATCTCAAAGGCTTTCGATCGAGTTTGGTATAAATCTTTAATTTCCAAACTGCCCTCTTACAGTTTTTATCCTTCTATCTGTGCCTTCATCTGTAGCCTCCTTTCTGGTCGTTCTATAGCCGCTGTTGTAGACGGCCATCATTCTTCTCCTAGATGTATCAACAGTGGTGTTCCTCAGGGCTCTGTCCTATCTCCAACTCTCTTCCTTTTATTCATCAGTGACCTTCAGAGCTGTACATCTTACCCTATCCACTCATATGCTAATGACTTCACCCTTCACCTTTCCATTCGGTTCCCGCAACGTCCATCTCCAGCAGTTACTTCACCAAACAAGAGATGAGGCTATGGCACACCTAATGTCTGACTTGGCTCGTATCTCTGCCTGGGGTAAAAAATAATCTTGTTGTTTTTAATGCATCAGAGACTTCGTTCTTACACCTATCAACCTGACAGAATCTTCCACAGGTGTACCTACTAATGTTTAATAATATTCAGCTTAATCCTGCATCATCCTTGAACATGCTTGGGGTTTCATTTACACCGGATTTATCTTGGAAAGATCATATCACATCTCTTGTAAAACCTGCTTCCAAGAGATTAGGTGTGCTAAGTCGACTCTGTTCCTTCTTTACCCCTGCACAATTGTTGACTCTATACATGGGTTTTATCTGCCCCTGTGTGGGGTACAACTCTCATGTGTGGGGAGGCTCCCCACATACAGTTCTTCTCAATAGGGTGGAGTTAAAGGCTTTTTGTCTCATTGACTCTCCTCCTCTTACTGACTCCCTTCAACCTCTGTCTCTTCGCCGCACTGTTGCATCTTTATCTCTTTTGTATTGCTGCTTCAATGGTCACTGCTTCTCTGAACTGTCTGCGTGCATTCCTCCACCTCTACGATGGGTGCGTAGCACCCGTCTAGCAGCAAACTCTCATCCCTTTTCTGTCCAACTCTGTATTGCAAGAGTTAACCGTTACTCCCAGTCCTTCATTGATGCAACAGGTCAGCTCTGGAACTTTCTCTCTCTTCATTATTTCCTGCTAGCTATGGTCTCCAGTCTTTCAAACGCAGTGTGTCCAGGCATCTCAAAATGATCGGATCTTGAATTTGGCTCTCTCTTGTATTTTGTTTTACTCTTGGAAGGAACTGTTCTGCAGGCTCATGGCCTTTGGTTTCTTCTTCCTAGCATTAAAAAAAAAAAAAAAAAAAAAAAAATCATGCTTTCGAACTATTCTTTCCATCTGGTCCATACTTCATCCCCATGTATTAATATCGTACCACTTACATCCTTCACACTTTCACATTTCTTTCTGCGGTCACTTCTTCATTTCTGCTCCTTTTTACAGAATAACATCCTATTTTCAGAGTGAATTGCATTCATTTTTTCCCCAAGATCATCATTACCTCCTTTTTCCTCCTGAGTAGTCTCTTTACATGCTTCTTGATCTCAGTATATTCAGTTCTTGTTTCAGTTGACTCCCTGTTCTGTAACCATTCTAGCCACTTCTTCCACTTTTCCTCCACTGCTCTCTTAGCCCCTTCATCTCACCATGCCGTGCCTTTCTTCTTTGTTGTTACTTCTGCCACACCACACACAGCTTTAGCATTCCTAACTGAGCAATCCCTATATGTATTCCACAGGCTGGCCAGATCCATTTCATTCCAATTCACTTATTCCTGCTCCTCCCCTACTTTGGTCCTGTATTCATCTGCCATTTCTTCAATTTCTTTGATCCACAGCTTCTCGACTTTCAGTCTTTCTCCCTGACTGCTGCTCTCTCTCCTGGTCCACCTCACTCCTCTCAGCTTGATCTTGCTTACCACAGTCATATGACTGACAGACCTCCACGTCGTCCTCTCACGGCCCTCATATCAGTAACCATTCCCACCATCGTCCTCTCTTCGAACATGTAATCAGTCAGGCTTCTTTCAACCCGATCCCAGTTCTGTCTATATCATGTATATTTATGTACATTTTTGTGTTTGAAATACGAGTTACAAATGCACAACCTCCTTTCCTGACACATACCCTTGAGTTGCTTCCCATTTTTTCTCCTGGTACTGTACTCCATTACAACTCATTATGTCATCCTCAGGACCAGTGCCTACTTTTCCATTCATATCGCCCAGTACCATCACTTTATAGCTCCTTGGCATTTCTCCCAGTGCTTCATCCAGCTTATCCCAAAAACTGTTTTTTTTGTCTCATTCCTGTCATCACACTGTACATACAATCACCACTTTCAACTTCTCAAACTTGAACTTGGTATATATACATCTTGAGCTGACAGATTTGTAATCTCTCATTTCACTGCTACACCTCATTCATCAACAAAGCAACTCCTTCCTTACATCCTCCTTGCCCGTTCATGTCTGATCTTACACATTTCACACCCTCTCACTCCTCCACTTCACACCCATTCGTCTTTGTTTCACACAGTGCCATCACAGCATATCTTGCACTCTTGAACACATTCACCACTTCCACTCTCTTGCTCTCCTCATTCCACCTCTCACAGTCCACATGGCCATGTGAATCTGCCCATTTGGTCGGGGCCCTGGGCAGATATTGGGCCCTCCGAGGCTTTCTGAAACGTCTGCCATGATTAAGAGATTTTCCAAGCAAAATTTATCTCGTTCATTCATCATTCATCATCCAATCCTATTTTGCCCCATGAGGAGCGTAGGATCCTGGGGCTAGGCAAGTTGGTCCTGACATTTAAGATGAGAGTGACCAGCCTCACGCATCCCTGAGTGGCATTACGTGAGCATAAACCCCAACCATCCCTTGTACGTAAACGTTCACCAGCTCAATCCGATTGGAGCGCCGTAATTACCCACTAAACCGCTAGGTGCCAAAATTTGGTTATATAGTTACTGCCCAGCATAGTAAGTGGTTTCCTGCTGTATAGGAAATCATTTGGCTTGTCGCCCAGTGTAGAGTTACCCACAGGAAGAAGGAAGACGAAAGAATGAAGGAAAGAGAGACAGAAGAGGGAGTGTAAAGTCACCCATAGGCAGAAGGACGAAGAAACAATGAAGGAAACAAAGAAGAGGATGAAAGGAAAGAAGGATGGGGGAGAGGAAAGGGCAGACACCCAAGAACAGCACTACATCGAGTGAGTGGATGGTGAGCTCCCCCACATGCACATGACGTTCAGCCAGCTCCAGGTGGTTGTTAAAACCGAAATTCATTAAAAGGGTTCAGTATTTCTAGGGTTTGCTGTATAACGTTAATGATAGGTGCTAGGAAGTCTCACAAACCCATAATAATACAAGCCAGTGGGTTCAGAACACGTAAAGAAAATGATGGATTTCTCACATATTACCTGTCCCATAAGCTGATGCTCAGGAAGATCACATATACAATAAAACCTCGATTAAACGTCCCTTGATAAACCAGGTATCAGATGTAACGGACATTGCAAAGCCACTGGACTTCCATCAGCTATAGTGAGCAGTGTCTGTTAAATGAGACACGGTGGGGTGCGATGCATGATTTTCATGAAGAAGTGCAGTGACGAGGATGTGAAATAAATTGCAAATGGGCAAAATTGTGAACCAGGTTGGTGTAAAATGGGGTATAGTTTTCATTTTTAGTACAAAAATATGCTGTCATTTACAGTATGTTCAAACATGTTTGAAATTTCACCTCAAAGGAGATATCGGATATACCAAACTTTTGGCTTTGTTGGATCAGGCTTCCCTCCAGTTAGTCCATTATAGGGAGGTTTTACTGTAAGACTCCTGGTGTGTATATGTTGATATCCTGTATTGTGTTTTGGTTAAGGAATGAGGGCCAGATTAATGAGTTGCAGGAAGGCATTTCGTTAATGTTCCAGATACAATAGACACAGTTTTATTAATAATAGTGGGAACAAAAGCATGGGTGTATGATTAATGTGGTATATCTTTCAGTTAGCCTGTAGACTGGAATTAAATATAGGATTACCAAATTTTAATGGCAGTCCAATTATTTTTAAATGTTACGGTATGAGGCCTGATTGATGAGTTGAAGGAGGGCATTTCATTAATGGTGCAGGTACAGTAGGCATAGATTTAGTGATGTCCTTAGAATCATCATCATCATCATCATCATTCTATCCTGTGTTGCCCCATAAGAAGCGTAGGAGCCTGGGGCTACGTAAGTTGGTCCTGACATTTAAGAGGAGTGTGACCAGCCTCACCCATCCCTGAGTGGCAGTACGTGAGCAATAAACCCCAACCACCCCATGGATATGGAAATCTGCACTGGCTCAGTCTGATTGGAGCACCTTAATTATCCCCTAAACCACCAGGCATCTTAATTTTGTTACATGGTTACCACCCATGGTAGTAAATGGTTTCCTGGTGTACAAGAAACCATTTGGCTTGTCACTCAATGTAAAGTCACTCATAGGCAGGAGGAAGAGGAAAGAATGAAGGAAAAAAAGATAGAAAAGGGAGTGTAGAGTCACCTGTAGGCAGAAGGAAGAGAAAAAATGAAGGAAAGAAAGACAGAAGGGGATGGAAGGAAAAAAGGAAGGAATAGGGGAAAGGGCAGTCACCCAAGAGCATCACTACATTGAGTGAGTGGATGGTGAGCACTCCCCCCCACCACTAATTTTATTTATAATAATGGGAACCAGGGTTTGGGTGTTTAATTAACATGATTCATCTTTAAACTAGCCTGTACAGTAGACTGAAATTAAATTTATCATTACAAAATTTTAATGACAGTCTAGTTATTTTTAAGTGTTAGGTACTGTATTAATCCCTTCAGTATGAGAACATCATAAATTTTGTTATGTTACTTGCAGACAATTTTATTGAGCTTGAGGGATACCTCTCAGTACCATTTTTATAGTGAAGTCATTCCTAAGCTGAATGAAATTGTCAGCCCCATCAATCAGGTTCAAGCTTTATTGATTTGTTCTTGCTACCTCCAGGTTATTTTGTTTATCTTTAGGGAGGCTTCATGTAGTGTAGGGGTTTATGATGGCAGTATGTAGCCCATTTGGCTTGGAAAGCTCTCTGAAACTTAATAAAATTATCTGGAGATGACAAGAATAAAATGAGAAATACATCATTGGGTTGAAGGGATTAAGATAGCAGTAATAAAGTAAAAAATAGTTTATGGTATAGTCTGTTTGTTTTCACCTGACAGAACTGGGCCACTCCCATAACTTGAATCCTTGTTATGAGATAGCAGTGAATCACTTACTCTTCAAGTGGACCCCCCAGTCTCCCTCTGCTTGATTTTCAACTGAACTGAAAGGGATTAGGGATCTTTGTCAGGTTAGAACAAACATGCTATAGGAGCTAACCCCACCCCTCCCTAACGTGATTCCTCGTGGTCCCCTAACGCACGCAATTCACGACAATTGCACGGCAGGTGGCTGGGTGCATCCTGGGGAGTACGCTTCATCTGGTTTGTATCCGTTGCTCTTGTCTTTTAGTCCGTCCTGTTGCATCCTTGTCACAAACTGGACAGTGATGCACCCTGGTCTGAGATTTTTAGAGAACCATCTCGCATCATTTCTCACACGATTCTTGCACTATTTTGTGGATTATATTTTCATTGCATCATGAAATGGGGTTGTTTCTGTTAAGTACACTTTCAAAATGGAGACTAACTTCTGAAGATACCTTAGAGAAGGTCCATTTAATGATGTGTAAAACTAAGATTTACGTCCAAGCTGAACTAAGACTCAAAGTGTTTTACTGCATTCAGCAGTGTAAATGAATGAATGCCCTCAGTAAAACAAAAGCTATAGATACTCTATATATTTTGCTGAGGTGAACCAAGAATAAAGTAATCACAGCAATGTACAGAGATTGAACTGGTGAGATGAGCCAGATGAGCTCAATATTTGAAGTAATCTCAGACCCCATCGTGCCTGCCACAACTATGCACGTTTGCCTGCTAATTGTCAGTTGAACTGCCAAACGTAAGAAGTAAAGTATTTTGTGTTTTGGAGGTCTGTCCTAATTAAGGGTAGAAAGATGCACCAGAATTTCCGGTGTTTGCATGCTACCTAGAAAAATAACTGTTTGGCTTGTTGGATGTTCAAGATAGAAAAGCATGTATATAATCATTGAAGATACTACTATTTTTGAACCAAGAAAAGATGACAGTATTATATTTAGGTATGTTAGAATGCCATACAGATGCTAGGGAAAGTTAGTCTTGCCTGCACTTGCATCCAACAGCAAGTGAGAAATGTACCTAGTAGAATTGTGTTGTTGTGTGAATAAGCAACATAGTTATTGGTATAAAAGGAGTTTACTTTTTTATCTTCAAGTGCTCTTTTTTTTTTTTTTTTTTTTTTCCAGAGTTCTAGTACTATTATTTAGATATTGTATTTCTGTCACTCTCCCATTTATATGCTGCTTTATAATCTACATGTACTATTATTTAGATTCTCTCTCTCTCTCTCTCTCTCTCTCTCTCTCTTATTTTGTTTAGTATCCGAACGTAATTTTTAGGTTATGTTGAATTTATGTATATTGCAGTTATTACAGTACTACAGTAGGCAGCTGCATTATTATTATTATTATTTAATTGTGCATGTTTACTTCTTGTGGAAGTTATGTGTTTTTTAATTATCAGATTCAGGCCTCACAAATTTCAGATTGATAGATATGGATATTTATGTGTAGATAACAGAATTTTTAGGTATCAGTTAAAGAGAAGCAGCACACATGGACATCTCCCTCAGTTTTATGGGAATGGGTTACTTATGAGGAGCTAGGTACATTTGAGTATTTGTCACTGATTTTTCATAACCCTTCTCGTCTGCTTTGTTCCCCAAAATCTGTGTTTTCACGGGCCCAGTAGGCTGCTTATCCCCTCTTTCTGACCAGCTTATTTCTTTGAACGAAATATTTAAATGGTCTTGTGTATTTTTTATGCAGCGTGTGCGGATACTGAAAAGATAATATTGTATTCTTGTGTATTACATTTGCAAACTATAGATATTGAAATGATAGAAATACAGTACTGTGGTGTAATAATCAAACTAAATTTCTAAGGAAGAGATGACAGGAATCCACATAGATGATCTCTTGAATTTAGTGTTCACAAACTACAGTAATCCATGCCAATACAGTATAAATGATATATGAAGTAAATCACTAAGAAAGAGAAGTTAAAAAGTCTCCTCTGACCACAAGAATATTGCCTTAGTTTATTTTCATTCTTTCCTCCTTGGCGACACTTGATGGCTTTGTTTCCCTGCCCACATGTCCCTCCCTTCTGGTATATAAAAACCCTGATAATGCATGACTTACTGGCTTCCTTAGGCATTATGCCTCTGGTCTTTTGGGCTTATGAGACTAACATCTCTTCTTTAGTAACTTATGTATATTACACCATAACCCATACAGTTTGATGATGTATTATTTTAATCACATCTTGCTGTCTCTAGACAGTTTATTTAGCTTAGGAAAAACATCTCATATTGATGGAATCAATAACGATAATGTCTGATTCCCCCTGTATGAAATGTGTCCTGACTAAAATTATCAGATGGCAAATATAAAAATGACATTACCTTGTCAGTAGTGCTGAAACTGTTTTACTGTAGTAATGTTGACATCATTTGCAAAAATAACACAAAAAGAGCATGTTAACATGCCATATGCAGAAATAAGTTCTTAAGAAAAATGTGTAAGGGATACTCCCAATCCCATGAGAATATGTCTCTGAGACAGTGGTATTGCACTTCACTCAGGTTTGTTATTTTTCTGTTTTTTATCGTTTACTGGAACAATAGCTTTCAGTTAATTTTGTGTCTGATTCAGTCTTTCTGTTGATAGTGAAGACCACTTAATTTTTTCCTATTACAGTACTGTACCATTAATTATTTCCTATTACTGTTTTACTGTATCTTGTTTATTTGAATTATATTTATTTGTGCATGGCTTCTTAATATTGCTAGATGTCATCACTATCTTTGTCTCTACTTCACTTCTCGCTCCCTGCCTGCCTGCCTGTCTGCCTCCCCCCCTTTCCTCCCTCCACTCCCACGCACACACTCGACCACTGCGCTCACATGGAACTGGTGCACATGACAGACAACGGGAGTGATGAGGGGGGGAAATCGCCTGCATATTCCGGTATGGCCAGATATTCACGCTTTTAGTTCTGGATTAGAATTCTTTTAGTTTATGTAGATTTTAGTATTGGTGTTATTTGGATTCTGTTAAAGAAGTTGGTATTCTGAAATCAGATTTCATACAGCATTTAATTTTTCATTTACTTATTTATTTAATTTTCTCAGCTGTCGTCTCTATACCTTTTGCCCCTGCATCTTGCAGAGAATGATATGTTAATGTTATATTTTATTTTGATAACAAGTCAATCAGTTAAGGGCTAGATTATTAAGAAACTTAAGCACTATATATACAATTTATTGTGCCTCATCCTTTGAATCCAGGTGATGAACTTTTTAATTATTCTTGTTGCCACTAAATGATTTTATTCAGCTAAAGAAAGGCCCCTTGCATTGAAGGGGTTAGGAAGATGTGTTTAAGTCTTCCAGTTCGAGCAGTCTATCCCAGCTGAATAAAATTGTCAGGACTCTGCAGAAATATAATCAAAAAGACATCCTTGGGTTCATAAAGTAGTGAGGATACTGTACCGTAATTATAACTGCATTGAAACTAATGGTAACACAGTGTGGATGTGGTCTTGTAGCTCATGCATTTAAATGAATCTGCCACATTTTGACTAGGCATATTCTTTGTTCTTGCTATCTCCAGACTGTTGCATTGATATTGTTTGATATTTAAATGCCATTTTGTTGAACAGATCTCTTAGAATAATAAGCTTGTAGTATTAGTGCATTGAGTGTTAGATACAGAAACATAGATATAGTTTGATATGATTTTATTGTATCCTTGAAGATGTGAATTTTGGAACTTGATGTTTCATTTATAAGCAAATGAAAATGAAGTAATTGAAAAGTTACAGGATTAGAAATTGAAAAACATATGACTGAAAGAGTTGGGAGTTACTAGTTAATTGCTTTAGTTTTAAGGAGGTATAAATGAATTGATGAAATGAGTTGAAAGTTAATATAGCTCCTAATAGATTTTAGATTTTCAGGTCAGCAGTGTTTTTGTGTATATAATGTACATAGTGGAGTGAATGGTTTAGTGTATGTGGTAATGAGATGAAAAACCTGGAGTAATGCTGGAGTGGTGAATTCCCTTGTGAACAGCAAAACTGACTCTTGTTGTTGCTTGATTATTTTATTTTAAACATCCCCAGCAGACCAAAGGAAAACCCCCTAAGCCCAACTACATTTTGTGTATTATTCTTGCTGTTACAAAACAGTTTTGTTCAGTCTGAGAGACCTCCAGTAGTGAATGGGGTTTAAGAAGATTATAAGTAATTCTTCTAGTTCAAAAATTCTCTCTTAAATAAAATCCTGTAAACTTAATGTAGCAAGAATAAACTAAAAATTACATCAGTGGATTGAAAGGACTTAGGATTCCTTCAGTGGGTAACATTTTGAAGCATCAGTCAGAATATATTAACACTTGCTTTATTGCTGGATGTATTATTGGTCATTCCAGGTATTGGTGTGGGAAGTTAGACAACATATGAGGCACTTAAAAAAGCAGGTTGTTCACAGCTTTCATATTTCCTCACAGTTGACATGCTTTAGGTTTTAATTCTGGTTACCTGCCATCAAACAAATTATGTAGCTGTGGAAATCCATCATAGGTAAATGGTTAAAAATTACACTTATTTCAACACTTTTTATAGACCATGGATCTATTTTAGGATTTTTCTTTCTGCATGATAATTGTAACTAACTAAAAGACACCTCTTCCAGTTGAAAGATGAAGCATCCTCTTAAAACTTAGTATAGTACACCAGAACTGAAAAGTTAGTTGCTGTGACAATAAACTAACATGCAAAAAAAACACGCACACACACATACACCTTTTGATACACACATTTTGGCATGTGTATCACAACATTCTGGATGCTCCATGTTTAAAAATTTACTGCATTCAGTGATACTTTTATACATTCATTAGTTAAAAAAATAAAAATAAAAAAAAAAAAAAAAAAAAAAAAGATAAAAAAAATGTATGAATAAATTGATGCATACTTCGCTGGCATGGTAGGTTTGGATCATTGTTGAGTATAACTGAGTATAATATGGAGGTGCATTACATATTTTATAATTGGTGGGTCATTACATAGCACTGTACTTTGGGCATGAATGTAAGAAAGTGTATGATATATGAAAACAGCCTTAATTTTGACAATCAGTGTTTCATGGGTCAGCTGTGTTCACCTGAAGCCTACTGTGTGTCAGGTAATTGTTCATCCTAAATGTTCATAAGGGAATTCACCAGTGTTCCTTTTCTGAGGCAATGGGTGATAGAGTTCTTTAAAGTGCCAGTCAGAGCATAGGTCAGGTGTTGCATGTATTTGTTTGAGTTTTGAAGACAATTTCAGGTTTATTGATTGTGTAATGCTGCCAGGGATATAGAATGGTCGTTACCCCTTAATGTTCTGAAGTAAGGTAGCCAAACTAAGGGGTAAAATCGAACTTTACTTTTATCCTTTTCTTATCTTGTTGGGGTGACAATTGTACATAGTGAGGGTGTAGAATTTGTTGTGGGTGGTGGCATGACTTTTCTGTTTGCTGCATGTTGGTGTAGAAGAGGTGGTCTCATTGGTTTAGGATGTACCTGATTAAGGAACAGGATTTTAGAGTGCTTAGGCTTTTTTACGTACCCCTTCAGCTGCTATGGTCTCATTTCTAGACCGTTTTGATCAGTTGAAAACAGTCTTAGCAATCAGGGTTAAACAGATATGGAGATAGGGTATATAAATTATTTAATGTCAGACTGTGTTGTGTTGACTGACATTAACTGAAATTAAGTTTGTTAAATGAAGTTAGTGTGTGCTTCAGTTAGGTTACACAAAGTTTGGTTAGGATTTATTGGGAAAGAATTATTATATAATGATGTTGGTGAAATAGTTTATGTCATTAGTATTTAGTTTCCTAGGCAGTACCATAGTATCTCATCCATAATATATTTGATGTTGAAAAGTTATTTGTTAGCATATTTCATTTTATAAAGCTAGGTATTAATATAAGCTATCACAGTTTGAGTAGGGAATTTAAGAATGTTATAGCAACCCAAGTTGTAGCAAGACCTCTTTATTTTGGCCTCACACTTACGTCAGTGCTCCTTTGTATCATCCTTAGAGTATACAGCTAATGTATCAGAAAAGTCACTGTGCAGTAGAAGACGCCACGACACAATACACTCCTCACACTACCACAATTCACACTCCTACAGTTCCTTTCTGTGCTGCACAACACACACACTGCCATATACTGCCAAACAAAATGACCACCTCATGACTGCCACATCACACACTGCAGCACTTCATACTGCAACATATCACATTACACCACTTACACTGCCACAGCTCATGATGCCATACTTTACATTGCCATACCTCACAGTGCTGTATTTCACTGCCACATCTCAGTGTGATACAACACTACCTTACTTTAGTGCCTCATCACACACTGAACACCTCACAGTGCCACACCACACACTGGTACATCGTAGGGAGCCACACCTCATACTGCTACACTTCGCAATACCAAACTGTAGACACATCTCACACTGCAGCATTTACTGTGCTGCATCTCTCACACCCACACCTCAGACTGCCATACCACATGCACAACATCTCACTTTGTTATACTCACATTCCCACACCACACAGTCACACCTCAGGTTTCCATACCTCCCATCTCCTACTGCATAGAAACTTCTACCACCTCCCAGGTATTATAAGTTGGTATGCATTTAATTATTTATCTAATTGTAATGATGTTTATTAATAGAGAGTGGTTTGGTTAATTTTAAAAAGCAACACCAACAGACTGTGGTCAAAGAACTGTTATGTATCATATATTTTTGTAATAGTTCAGCCTTTTCATATTGCTTATACTTTGATCCATCTGCCACATTGTGAACAGAATCAAGGGGTGTTACTGTATTATTATGTGCATTTAGCTGAGGAAGCATATGAGGTCTTAGAAAGAGTTTGGTTAGGATGATTATGTTAATGATTTAGGACAGTGAAAGGAAATAGGAAGACCAAAAATAATGTAGGAAAATATTGTGAGGGTATTTGTGTGAGGCTGAATTAACCATTGCATGCGAGCTTAAGCGCCTGTCATCTTTGTGTTTATCTGTGTTCATCTAACCTGAGTGCCGTCTCTCCCACAACAAAACAACCAATCAACTCGTGGGGCATGGTTCTACACAGTCACAGACAACTTCTTCGGTAAGGTGCTGCTGTGTTTGTGATATTAAATTTAGATAAGGTTAACCCCTTCAGTCATATTTTTATATTTATTTTTTTGTTTATACAGCCAGATATTTTTAATTATCTTCGTAGAGATCGTTTGGACTGAAGGGATTAAATAGGTAGGGAGAGGAATTGATAGGTGTGGTTAGGTATGGAATAGAGTGGTTACTGATAGCTAATTCTTATGGTAATGAGATATGGATAAATAATTAAGTATGCTGGTAGGTGGATGAAGAGACAGGTATGTGTACTTTCATGGATAGCTTTTTTGGATACAGATCACTAAACATATAGAGAAGGATGGGCATGCCTAAGTAGGTATGTAAAAGGAGAGATGAGTACTGTATAGTGGTTGAAAGCCTGCCTTAGTTTCTCCACCCTGTCCTAGGGTGAGAAAGGAGGTCCAGATATTGATGCTGATGAAAGAGTGCATAAGTAAGATATTTTCTTTACTGATAGAGGGATGCAGAAGGTTATTTACATCTGCATAGTAAAGAAGGGATTGATTTGTGTGGAAATTTACGAGTATAAAGAGGTGTGCTGCATTAAGTTTTTCATAATTTTAGAGAAGTCATTGTGGAGTAGAAGAAAGTACCACATCTCAAATGAATGTCACTTCCTTACTACACACTACTATACTTTACCCTGCCATACTCTGTGCACTCCTCTTATGCAAATATCACACTGTTGCACCACACACTACCATGCCACATATACAGTGCACAATGCTATTCCTTAAACACTTAGCCACACTGGAGTCCTATGCCATACACTGCGATACATCATTGACACTTCTTACACTGCTAGGTCACACATTACAGTACCATACCTCAAACTTCATTACCCCACACAACCACATCTCAAGCTGCTGTACTACATGCTACACACTTTATACTGCCATGTCATGCACTGCCATGTCCCACACTGGCACCCCTCCTGTCTCGGATCATTTGTCACATCGTTCATAAAAGCTCCAACATGCTCGCTTGTATCGTCCTTAGTCACCTAATAGCAGCTCTCCACGCTGCTCAGTCTCTGGAAGTTTCCCTATTCAGGCCCTTAGCCCTGAGATCACACTCTCAGGCCATGTCCCTGGTATTTTTTGGTTTGCCTCTCACAACCTTACCCCCAACATTAACACTTTTTTCCTTCTGCACCCAGTTTTTATCCTCCATTCTCTCAACATTTCAGTCTACCTTTCCTCATCACAACGCCAATACATTCAAGTTCCATCCTTTCTCTCAGCCCTTCAGTTGCAATCCTAGCCTCCCCCCCCCTCCTTTTCACATTCAAGGACACAGTTCATATCCATCTAATCATTGTCATTTCTGCACATTTTGCCTACAAATATCCTATTCTTTTGCTGCCCAGGTCTCACTAACATACAGCATTACACTCCTAACACATGCTGCATGCAAAGGTCCCTTAGCACGGTGGGAGAGCCCTCTCAGTGTTAGGAGAGACAACAGCTCCTTGAACTTCCACCAACCACTCCTTACCCTAGCCAGATACCTAGCTCCAGCCCCACTTCCAACACATAACATTTACCCCAAATAACAAAACTCCTCCTGCTGCTAAAACTTTTTGTAGCACCTAGTAAGTTAGTGGTTTTCTGGTAGTTGAATAAATGAGGAGCATTTCAGACTAGATGTAGATATCAAAGATAATATTCTTTTCGCTTTACTTAGCTGATAGTAGTTAGTTAAAGAAGGATTAGATATAGGAGATTGAAATTTGAAGGTAGATACTCATCCTCTCTAGAAAATGCTAATGCAGTAGGCAGTAGTTATACAGTTTTATATGCCACAGTAAGCATTGTCATTAGAAAAAAATCATTTGACCAGGAAGCTGCAGGAAATCACTCAACAGTGATATGGTGAAGTTATCCTAAGGAAAATTTCTCAGCATTTTCACATATCTAGTAATTAAGTTTTCATACATATAACTTGTGTCTGAAAATTCAACACTACACTTAACTCAGTATTTTATGGGTAATGCCAGTACTGGAGATATATTATTCATTATAGTGGACTCAAATCCACCTTACAGGAATTATGACATTTGATCCTCACTTTATGTGAAACTTGATTTAGAGAAGACACTGAATTTCAGTCTTCATAAAAGAAAGATGTTTTCCACTTATGGAAGTGGTTATATTCCAGTTCATTCCCCCTGTTCTCATTCCCTCTTTTCCTTCTTAGCCATACCTGCAGAGAGTGTTAAAGCTTTACTGCTTAGCATAACCATGCATAGTTGTGTCCACAACACAGCTTAAGGTATAGTGTTTCAGCTCTGGATTTGACCATCCTAGTGCTCTCACTGGACCTGGTTGAAATGGCATAATATGACATTTGAATGCCGCACTGAACACCAAGTCACTACCAGCTGACAGGATGACTGAGGTGTGTTTGTGTCATGCTGCACTAACCTGCACCAAGCAACAGTAGTGTGACATGCTCCAGCCTGAGTGAAGTTTGGTTGGAATGTTAGTCCCACATATGAGTCAATTAGCTCAGTGGTATTTTGCATAAAGTGAGGATCACCTGTATGCACAACAGTACAGTTTTATAGATCACAAGCTTTTGCAGTGTTTTAAGTTTCATATCTAGTGAGCAGCATTTTTTCTTGTATTTGTTTCCTCCCCAGAAGCATCACACCAGTTTGTGCTAACATATATAACTGAAGCTAACAATTGTGTGGATATATTTGGCTCCTGTCAGAGTTTCCAAGAGAGCAGTTTGCATTGCATATATAATAACATCGAACTAAACAGCTATGCAATTAATTGCATTTTTTATTATTGCTTGAAAATTTTATATTTTTCTACTACTGTTTTCTGTTAATGAATTTTTTTTGTGTGTTTTTTTATTTTTGTAGGGATGGGCAAGGAAGTGGAGAACCTCATTATGGAGAACAATGAACTGCTGGCCACAAAGTAAGTTGTTGTGATTGTAGTTATTGTGTGGTGGTAAACAGTATTGCCAAACAAAAATCTTGATGATTGCTAAGCTGAATCCTATGAAAGGACAAATCTAAACTGGCGGCTAGGGTAGGGCATGAAGCTCTGTACAGTGTTGCCACGTTTTCCATATGTGCGATCCCCCCCCTCTCTCTCCTTCTCTCTCCTAGGGGAGATGTGCATCACCCTGGGGAATTTTTTCTTTTATGAGTGACTTATAAACTTATAATGCTTTCATTCATTTTTTTATTTTTTTATTATATCTTTCTATCTATCTATCTATTGCCAGACGCCATAATCCGGTAAGGGGTGGCCATTTGACTCTGAGTTACTTGTTTTACAGGGAGTGGCACTAACCCTCCACAATCCCACTTGACACGTAGGGAGCACGTATGGTTTGGTTATATGGTTACCACCCAGCGTTGTAAATGGTTTCTTGGCTTACAGGAAACCATTTGGCTTGTCACTCAAAGTAAAGCCACCTGTAATGGAAAGAAAAGCATTAAGTAGTGACAGGAAAGATGGGAGAAATAGGAAGAGAGGAGGGCAGGCACAGAAAAATAATGATAAAGGCTAAGGAAGAAGTAGGCAGCACTACATTAAGTGAGTGGATGATGGTCGCCACCACCTACCACTATATCAAATTATATTTAATAATATTTATTATTGTTTTACATCTGTCGCCAGATGACCTCCCTGGTGCGGCGCCATGATTTTTCATTCAATCACTCTCTCCCTCCTTCCTTCCCTCCCTTCCTCCATCTCTCCCTCAACACCTTCCCTGGGCTCCCTTCCCCCCCTTCTCTCTCTCTCTCTCTCTCTCTCTCATCTATGGTGTTTCAGATACATTTTGGTTATTTTCATTTACATTATATTGTACATATTGTAAATTTGACTTTATTTCAATGCCACCCAGGAGGTAAGGAGACAAAGTGACACAAGGAGGCTCTGGTCGGGTTAGTCTGGGGTCTGTCTGAGTGTTGCCGCTCACGAGGGTTTAATGTATTATTTTTTCTTTTACTAAGAAACTGGCATATTTTTACTTATATTCCTGCACATTATCTTATAATCATAATTGTGACATTATTACCCACCCCAGAAATACGGTAAAAGCCAATAAAAGTGACTACATTTTTTTTAGCATCAGTGTAAAATATTGATGCCACGTTTCTGTATTTCCATATGAATATTTCATGCATAATAAGTTTACTGTTCTTTCATTTATTATAATACACACGTTAAAAGGGTATTCGTATGTGTTTATCTTATTTGTGATGCCTTTTACATATATAACAGCTGTTTCACATCACGGGTTTGGGAAACATAGCAACACTGTACAGTGGGTTGCGCCACACCCTAGCCACCAGTTTAGATTTGTACCACCGTAGTAACCATCAGTGAACAGTTCAAATTTTTACACTAACTGGACTTCATAGCAGAATAGATATAGAATAAAATCCAGTGTTGTCAACTGCTCGACACAACCCTGCGCTGATAATGATATTACCATACATTACCCTTTATTACTCTGTGTTTCAGGAAAAAGATTTGAATAATTATTCTTCCTTTGCACTTATCTATAGTGTTATACAGTACTATATAAAGGAATATGAGGTCTGTTCAGAAAGTAACTGACCTTAGGCTTTAGAAAAATAAATAGCTGCTGAGCTAGGACACTAATCCCCCTCAAAGTAGACCCCTACTGACTAGACACCCGCAGCCCAGCGTTCTTTCCACTGCCTGAAACATTTTTCAAAGTTGGTTTTTGGTATCTCTTGCAAGTGCTTCATTGCATTCCCCGTGATCTCATCTCTCGGGTCAGAAATATAGGATTTTTTCTATATATAATTTTTGCTTATACAGACATTATGATCCTCTGCAACGCTTCATTGGTCGGTGTACAGTCATTGTTTTTTCATACGATTGTCAGCATGCAAACTTAATCACCTGTTTTTTTCAAGGTGGCCATTCTTGGCTATGTTAGTGAATATAATGTGGTGCTGATGTTCAAGCAGCAAGTGAAGTGCAGTAAAGTTAACCCATGGATTGTGCAATTACGTTTTTTTATCCCACCCTGTGGTGCACACACACACACACACACACACACACACACACACACACACACACACACACACACAAAGTCTGTTTATCATAAACTTGAAAATAAACATCCAGGGCACAATATGGTGGAAGAAGAAAAATCTTTCTCTCTCCGTCTTTGGATAGCGCCATGCATAAGTTTGCGTAGGGGTGTAGTAAAAAAAAAAAAAAAAATCTTCATTATAAACTTGAAGATAAACATCCAGGGCTTCATCTGGTGAGGGGGAAAAAAAAAAAAAAAAGTGCCATGCGTAAGTTTGCGTAGGGGTGGAGTAATGAGCAGTGATGCACAGCCACAGGAAGGTTAGCACAGCCTGGGCTGTGACTTGCAATGCAGCACTTCCCAGCCTGAGCTGTGGCTCGCAATCCACAGATTAAATAACTGCCCCAACTTATGTAAATTGGAAACTTGTTTTTAGACTTATTAGTGAATTGAACTATGGTACTAAGGTGTTTGCATAATTTTGATAAAATACAGAAACAGAAGAAAAAGACATGAGGTAAAAAAAATTACCATGGAAGTACTGTACAACTTTTACTTTTATTTTATCAGCTATTCTGTGTACCTTTCAACACATTTGGAAAAAGTATAAACATATAAATAGTTTTCCAAATACATTAACCTTTCCTGCATTACAACCAAGATGTGTGTGAGGTAATATAATGAGCTTTAAATATCTGTGCAGTTGGATACAGTCTGGTTATGCTATGACTGTTTGCTATGTGATAAATCACTAGAACGATAGTTTAAAAGTTATACCATTTTTTGGAATCCCCTTTTTTGGAATAACTTTAAAAATTTGGTCATGATTTCGTAAGAATGATATTTTCGATGGCCGTCACCAAGAACCTTGTGCAGACTCGGTGATGCACACAGACAGACAGTCAGCTGTTAGAACCAAGATGGCCACCTAGTGTTTACATCCTCTGTGATCATCTGCCTTTCATTCTATTTGGTGCATGAAAGACCAATGAAACACCATTGCTATCACCCAATATCAGTGCAAGTACAGTACTTAACAAATAGTGCAGTGTGCAATATCAAGCGAAGTGATACCAGCCTAGGACAAACTTCTGGTAGGTGGCCTTTTTTTTTTTTTTTTTTTCCCCCTGAGTTGGGGGGCTGGGGGACATTTTAGATTTCGCGGTCAAAGTCACCCGCCTTAACCCCATTGAACCCATGTTAAGTTGACCTTGTTATGGAATAAATTGTCATGCAATAGGTCTTTGCTTGACACAGCCCTATTGCATAATGAGACTGGACTGTATTAGTATATCTGTTGTTGAAATTGATTCTCCTGCATTAACATTTCTAGACCAAAAGAAGTCAAAATCCAAAGAATGAAAAATCTGTAACACTGCGGTGTAAAAGGGATGGAAAATTATGACGTGCTCAGTATTAAAGGATTAAAGAAATCCTCCTCCTCCCCTGTGATGCAGAGGTAGGAGAGTGAGCTCATAGATAATGCCACCAATAGTAAAGTAACCATGCAAATGACAGAAACAACCTGAAGTCAAACAACCATGCAAATGATGGAAACAACCTGAAGTCAAACAGTGACGATATATGATGTTGTGCTGCAGTATTTTTTAGGCATATTGATACAATATTGAAATTTACATTCCTAGAAGGGAAGTGAGTTATATTGAGCACGGACATTGGGACTCAAAGCTATACTGTACGTAGTTAAGAATGAGTATTATGTCAAGATGCTGGACATTTTGGGGGTATTACTAGCAGATGAACACATTTTTGCCTCCAAGGGATCATTTGTGAACATCATTGGCAAAAAATAGGATAAGAAAAAGTTGGCAACAGTAAATCAAAATAACACTAATTAGTGCATCACTGAGTTGGGAACCTGTATTTCATTCAGTTCAGAAGAGACCCCTTGTATAATCATCCCCTTAACCCTTACACCGCGGGCTTGTTTTGCTTTGACTTGCGGCTCCTGCAGGCATATTTGCGCTCCGACAGACTCTCTAAAAATATTTGCCAAAAATCAGTTATTAGTCCTAGAATATTAAAATCACATATACTTATGGCACATACCCTCAGCTTTCTCCTTGGGTGTTTGTTGAGCCTTCGTCGAGTACCATAGGACTTGTGGAGATCTCTGAAGTTGGGTAACGAAGTCTCCACTTTACACTTCCCGACAACTCGTATTATGATTACCACAGCTTGATATTATCACTAGAAACACTAATCTGTGATTCTCAAATAGTTTGGAATCCATACTCCCCCCAAAAAAAACACTGTGAAAGCAATGAAAATTACGAGGGCGTATGACCATCCCACTTCCGATCGTTCGCCGCTAGTGTTGTCTATTATTCATAAAAACACTCACAGTTTATATTTCTGTTACTATATAACACTTATATATATCTCCAGTCTTTATCCATAAGTTTCCTTCAGTAATAGTAGTTTATTGTCACTGTAGGGATTCAATTTCTTTCAGTAAAATACGTAGCATTCACTTTCTCGTCCTGTATACTAGCATTGAGAGTGAATGTCACTTTCACCTTCACTCTCATAACTCATAGTATTCATACATGCTAGAGTGAAACTTTCACTTTCATTACTCCTAGGGTATATACTTGTATTCTTATAATACTACTCATTTACATTTCTATTTACGTTCTCTATTTTATTTACGTTATTTGCATTTCTGTTTTATTTACACTGTTATGCACTGTCACTTGAAGTAACTTATAAAACTATTTTCCACTGTTCACGTATATTTACATTCTTTACTTTCACTTGCTGTTTACACATTATTTACAATTCCACTTGCACTGTTTTACTCAATAGAAAGATCGAAGTCACTCTTTTATCAATTGTCAGCCCTTTACCTCTTTCTACACGAGGTTTAGTAGGGGGTAAAGGTCACAGGGCCCTTTGCATGGGGGTGAAAAGTGGCTGAAGTTAGCAGGAGCAAACAGACGTACCTTCACATTGGAAGATGACAGTGAACTGATAGGGGTGGGCCGGGGTGGCCTACCTAGGGAAATGCATTACTGCCAACGTCAGCCTCTTAACAGCTGCTAGTATATAGCAGTGAAATGATTGGCAGGAAATCTAGACAATACATTATAAATAAGGTAGTTCCAGGTGAATGTAAATATCACTTAGGCTTCTCCCTTCCCTCCTTATGTGTATATTTATTACGAAAATAGATTATACGGCATATTTCAAGGGGAAATAAACAGCGAAAATTAGTGAACGAGTGCACGTGAGGTGTTGTCAGGTGATAATTAGCCAATTCCAGATGTATGGCACTATCACTTACCTTATTTCTTTTTTGTATATATTATTTGGTATAAGAATAGGGCATAGGGCTTATTTCAATGGATGAAATCAGTGGAAAATTCCAGGGAAGATTTACTTAGCGTAGAATACAGTGTGGTGGCCTGCAATAATTAGGTAGTTCCAGGTGAATGTAAATACTACTTAGGCTTCTCCCTTCCTTTCTTATATATATTTTTATTACTAAAATAGATTATACAGCATAGTTCAAGGGGAAATAAACAGCGAAAATTAGCGAATGAGTGCACGTGAGGTGTTGTCAGGTGATAATTAGCCTATTCTAGGTGTATGGCACTCTCACTTACCTTATTTCTTTCTTGTATATATTATTTGGTATAAGAATAGGGCATAGGGGTTATTTCAATGGATGAAATCAGTGAAAAATTCCAGGGAAGATTTACTTCGCATAACACGTCCGGGCAGGCGAGAGGATAGGGTAATGGAGGGGGGGTAGGGAGGGGAGTCAAGAACGGAGAGAAATGGCTAAATTGTCAACAATGGATGGGAGTACAGATGAGATTAGGAGTGCTGACTAGTGTTGGACATTGGCAGTACTGATAGATGATACAAGCCACCACTTGAAAGCCCGGGTGAATTCAAAATAACACAGAATCACAAAAGTGATGCCCCGTGGTATGATCCCTTGCTCCCAAGCGTCACGAAAGTGACGCCCTGCGATTAAGGGGTTAATGTTACAAGTATGATAGATTTGTGTATGTCAGACAAGTGTAACTGGTCATATAGGAGCTGTGTTAATCCCATCATCAACTTGATCCCTACCTCCCTCCAATGACCCTTGTATAGCCAGATGTGTTACTTTATTAAATTTTAATTTACTTTTTAAGTTTTACACTGTTTCCCCTTTTTGCAATAAGGGCTAAGGCATTACCCCTGGGTAGAGGACTTAGGTTTGGAGCATGTAGTACTTTATGACTGGATGCCCTTCCTGATGTTTACCAATGACCCTTGGGTGGACTCAAATCTCCAGCCCTTTGGCCACAGCAGAGTGCTGTAACCCACTGAGCCACAGCTCCAAAGACATATCCTGCTATTTAGAGGTAGAACAGACATGAGACAAGCATAAAGTAACAAATTTTTCTCCCACATTTACAGTCAGTGATGACTGGCTTGCTGGTGAGGGGAGGGGCAGGGGGAATCCAAGGCTGATGAGTTAAGCTAATGGCTAGCCTGCAACTCTTCTTGCACCTTTGCTAGGTGGTAGAGCTAGCAGGAAGCTCCCACAGAGTCACTGTTGTTACTTTATGCCATTCTGGTGCCATATTGCAGAACTTCTGCCTATCAGAATGCTTTTATTCCTTGAACTGCATCTCTTTGAAACTTGCTTCCCCAGAATAGTTTCCCCCCAAACTTTGGCCAACAGCAGTTCAAATCCAGCTCGTACAGTTTTTTTTATGAATGGAGGACACCTGTAAACTGGTGAATTTTGTTTTTTATTGTGGTTGTTTTTCCTTCCTCTGCTTATCTTCTGTAAAAAAAAAAAAAAAAAAAAAAAAAGTCACCACTGAATTCTTAACTCCTCGGCTGCGTGTAACATTCCGGAAATGCCATTTGGTAGACTGCATTGTAAATTGCAAAAGAGGTGTGTGAAATATCGTGAACTTTTTGGATATTTTTTGCGCCTACTGCATGCTTATGCTTGATGAGTGGGTCGTGAATCGTCAGTGTGGAGTGTAAACTCTTTCAAACTAAAATTTTATCTTGTTTGGTAATGCATAAGTGGGTCAAAACACGAGATGAAAACAATTTTTTAAACCAGTTTTCCCGCACCATGGACATAGGAAATGTTTAAGGCTGCTGCAGCCTAGGGGTTAAAGAGTTATGCACGTTTATGGCTCAAGGCTCGTGTGCCGTGACATTACTGTGAGGTCATATTCTTAAATAACCTCTTTCCATAATCATCTGAAAATTTGGAACATCATCATCTTGTCTTTTTCTCACCCACAGGTAGGTGGGTTCATTATTCTCATTGTTAATGATATTGAATGTTTAGTTGTAAAATATTCCTGTGAAGGATTTGTACCTATTTTTAAGCCATGAAATCCAAAATTTATCTAATCAGTTGGTTGCAAGCCACACCTGAAGCTAATAATCATACATTTGTCAGCCACAGCACAGACTGCAAAATGTTCAATACTGTACCATCCTTTAGTTAAAACTGGGTGGAGATAGTATTAGCTTTCTCACTGTATTTTATTTATCAACATACAGGAAGACCTCACTATAACGGACTAATTGGGGCCCAAACCATTCCGAAAAACGTGAAATTCCAATAAAAGCGACATCCGGAGTTCCCCCTGTTAATCTGGACTTTTTCTGAAATATCAGACATTAGTCCGAATTGCATGAACGGTTTTTAAACTGTTTTGGGTACCATTGCGGTACTGTACTGTGTTATAACTTCACTACATTAATCAAATGGTATAATAATACTGTACTGTTCACTGATAAACATGTCTTTTATTTACCTTATTGTGGTGAACATAGCTGAAGTGGTCAGGCAGTCCGGACTGCTTCTGGCTTTATCGAACTTTTTCCGATATGTAGAAATTTAGTCTGGTAGCTTCAAGAGTCCGATAAAAGCGAATTCCGGACTATTGAAGTTCGTTATATCGAGGTTTTACTGTACATTGCCATGAATACATCCCTCTCACTCCTTATTGCTGCCCCCTCCAACTTCCCTCCTCAAGTTCACATCCTCTACCACCTTTTTAAAATGTTGACCATGATGTAGTGCGAGTGAGTGCAGTGGTACTGATGCATGTGGTGTGTAAAATTATAAGAGGATATACAGTGCAGGATGTAATAATGATAGTTTATAGGAGTTTTCAGTTTTGTGTGGTTTAAGTTTAGTCCAGCCATGTGCTGCCCAAAATCTGAAGGCAGTATCACACATGTGGTTTATCTGGCAATTTTTCCTTAGCATTTCAATCATGGCCATTTTATCCTGGTCATAGGTGACCTGGCAGTTGCAGAGGTTTTAGTGATGAATTATCTTTAGAAGTTGCAAAGAAAGTGTAACCATGTAAAGTTGCTGGGAAAAGTTAATAGGAACTGTTCGTGTGACACTGCCGTTTAACATTTTTACTCCTGGGTGACTTTTACTCAAGATTTGTTTGTTGAAGTCTGTCCTTCAAATTAATGTAGGATTAGAGTGAAAATTTTCATTTATTTACCTATAGCTAGGTTTTACTGACAGATTTTTATATAGATGATTATGTGTACCTACCATTAACTTCTGTCATAACCAAAGTCATAATTTATGGGTGGATAATACTATAGTGTTAAAGTAATGTATGGTTTAGGCCAAAGGCCATGTATTTTTTGGCACAAATGTCATTGGTTTGTTTATTAGGAAAATATGGCATTGTTTTGGCTTTTGTTTATATATACAGTATGTTTACAATATTGTTGAAGTATAGCATTGTCACATTAACCCTTCATTATGGTCACAGCATTATTTGTTTTACTTATTTTTATTTATTAGATGTGTTTCCAGATACCAGTTTTATTCCCCCTCTTGGGAAAAGGGGGTTTCAAGAATACTCCCCCAGTATTCCTGCTTGTCGTATGAGGCGACTAGAAGGGTTGGTGGTGGGTTAGTGCCCCACTCTGTAAAAAGAATTAACTAAACAAGCAAACAAAATGCCTCGGACCAGGACAGACCATACGTTGACCAAGGAAAAGACAAAGGACATTCTAAGGATGGGAATGTGGAATGTGAGAGGAGTGAATTATGAAGTGAAAGAGAGAGAGATTGTTCAGGTGCTTGAGGATGCAAGAGTGGATGTATGTGGATTGACTGAAACTAAATGAAAGGGTAAGAGAATGGGAGTACAGTATGGTTTAGGAATATGTGCGTGAGTTAATGAGAATGAGAGGGCAAGAGAGAGGAAGGATGTCTGATGAGAAGCAAGCAGTGGAAGAAGAATATAAAAGAATGTGGAACAGTGGGTGCAAGGATTGTATGGGTGAGGATGAAACTAGCTATACAAGCTTGGGCGATTGTATGTGTGTATGTGCTGACAAAGGACTGAGTGGTAAGAGTGAAAGATGAGTTTTGGGCGAGTGTAGAAGCATGTACGGAGAAGTTTGAGAGGGGCAAGAGAGTGTTTTTGATAGGAGACATGAATGGCAGAGTTGGGAATGTATGAGTGGATGGAGTGTTTGGTCAGTGGGGTGTGCCAGCTGAAATAGATGGGAATGGTAGTGCTTTGGTGGACATCTGTACTAGTAAGGGGTTGGTAAAAGCCATCCTTCTTCCGGCATAAGATGATCTACAGGTATACATGAAGAGTCATGAGGAGGATGGACGGTGAACTTGTTGAACGAAAGGCAATGATAGATTACGTGTGCGTGGATGAGCGAATGAGTAGACAAGTGTTGGATGCAAAAGTGTGGAGAGGGTGTGGGAATGGAATCTTGGACCATCACTTAGTGATGGCCAGGCAGGGCTGCAAAGAAAGTGGGTGATGAGACAAAGGGAAAGACAGGAGAAAACAGTTCCTGTGAAATGAGTGGAAAAGTTGGAAGAGAGTGAGAGAATGGCAGGGTATAAGAGCACGGTGGAAGAAAAATTGGGAAGGTATGAGTTAGAGCAGATGGAAGGAGTGGAAAAAGTATCCAAGATATTTACGGATAAGATAGGCGCAGCTTGCGAGGTGGTTTATGGAGTGATTAGGAGATACAGGGGTGTGCAAGGGACAGCATGGTGGAATGATGAGGTGAAATAAGTTGTGGAACAAAAGAAGAAGGCATATAGTGACTGGCTAGCGAGTAGGGGTAGGGGAGAAGATGAGAGAGAGAAGAGAGAGGTAAATGTGAGCAGGAGAAGGGAGGTGAGGAGATTGGTGAAGGAGAGTAAGAAGAGAGTGGATGAAGAGTTTAGAAGGAATCTGAGTGTGAAATGGAGGGAGAGTAAGATATTGTTTTGGAAGTAGGTAAAGAAAGTAAGACAGTGTGAAAGGGGAAAGAGTAAGGGAGTAAAAGATGGGAATAATAGATTGTTGGTGGAGAAGAGAGAAAATGAGGAGATGGTAGGAGCACGTTGAGGATTTGTTGAATGTAGAGAGTGAGAACAGTGTGAGTATAAGTGGTTGGGGAATGGCTGGGAGAAGAAGAGATGAGAAGAGGGAGGAAGAGATCAATATGGCGGAAGTAGTCGAAGCAATGAAGAAGATCAAGATGGGAAAGGCCTGAGGAATTGATGGAGTGTGTGGTGAAATGCTGAAATATTGGGGTGAGATTGTTGTTGAGTGGATATGGAAGTTGTATAGATTGGCTTGGGAAGAGGGAAGGGTTCCAGAGGACTGGAAATCAGGTATAATTGTTCCTTTATACAGAGGAAAAGGGGAGAGAGAAGTATGTGGCAACCATAGGGGTATTTGCCTTCTTAGTGTCATTGCTAAAATATATGGTAGAATACTCATTGACAGGGTTAAGCATATAACAGAGGAGCTAGTTGGAGAAGAACAAGGGGGATTTAAGAAGGGAAAAGGGTGTGTAGATCAGATATTTGTTGTAATATGTTTAGTGGAGAAGTATCTAGAGTGGGGAAAGAAAGTGTATGCTGCCTTCATGGACTTGGAGAAAGCATATGACAGAGTAGATAGGCAAGGTATGTGGAATGTATTAAGAATATATGGAGTGGATGGGAAATTGTTGAGTGCTGCGAAGAGCATGTACGAGGGAGCAAGGGCTATGGTGCGAGTGGATGGTGCGCTGAATGAGTTCTTTGATTTAAATGTGGGACTGAAACAGGGATGTGTGATGTCTCCATGGCTGTTTAATATATTCTTGAAGGGGGTTGTAAAGGAGGTGCAAGGTAGGGCAGTGGATGTGGAGGTGACTCTAATGAATGAGGGTGAGGTGTGGAAGATTCCAGTTTTGCTGTTTGCTGATGATACAGTATTGTTGAGTGAAGATAAATGGGAGTTGCAAGGTTTGGTGATTGAATTTGGGACAGTGTGTAAGAAGAGGAATCTGAAAGTTACTGTAAACAAGAATAAAGTTATGGTGATTGAAAGGAATGAAGTCACAGAATGCACAGTGAGGTTGGATGGTGAGGATATGGAGAATGTGAGTGCAATCAAGTACTTGGGTAGTGTGATGAATAAGGATGGAAGTTTTGGGGATGAAGTGCTTGAAAGGGTACGACAGAGAAGGAAGGTTGTTGGTTCACTGAAAGCGGTGGTGAGAAATAGGGAGGTGAGTATGGAAGCTAAGAAGTCTTTATATGATAGTATTGTGATCCCTACCCCGACATATGACAGCGAGGCATGGACCTTGCTAGATGGGAACAAGTCAAGAGTGAGAGCAGTGGACATGATTTACCTGAGAGGAGCATGTAGAGTGACATGGAGGAACAAGTTGACAAATGAAGAAGTGAAAGAACATTGTGGGGTGGATGTGGATGTGACAGAAAATTAGGAGAAATACACTAAGGTGGTTTGGGCATATGAAGAGAATTTACAATGAAAGACTGACTACGAGGGTGTATGTAGGTGAGGTGGAGGGAGGGAGAGGGAGGGGGTGACCGAAGATGAGGTGGAGGGCTGGAGTTGAGAGGTATATGAGGGAGGGGGGAGTGAGTTGGGGGGAGGGCAGTCAAGTGGTGGTTGACGGAGTGACTTGAAGGCGTTTTGTCTGCAGCCACCCTTTGCGGGATTAGAGCATCGGGCTTTAGATAGATAGTAATGAAAAATCTGTTTTCAGTGGTTAGTTGTCCTATCATGGTAGTTTACTTCATTTTTTACTGTTTGCTGTTTGGTTCCATCATCAGATTATCCCATGAGAATCTTGATTTCTGTAATTCACTGTTTTAAACAGATAACTGTGGGGCATTTGTGACAGCTGACATGTAAGAGATCATATTGTTGGTTGAAGCTGACCATGCTATCATTTAACGATATGAACTCTATATGTGGAGTTACGTGGAGAGACAGACTAACATGTGAGGAAGTGAAGAAGCTTTGTGGTGTGGATGTGGATGTGGTAGAAAGTGTTAGGAGAAATACATTGAGGTGGTTTGGCCATGTGGTGAGGACGGAGAGTGAGAGACTAAAGGCGGCGTTGCACTGGGCCAAAAATGGCCAACATGTGAGTCAGTTTTGTGAGCCTCTAGCCAAGCTGACCCAGGGTGAGCGAGATTTCACTTGTGAGGTGAAATGGATAACAATTTTCGGTCATAGCTTGTTGGTGGGATTAGAACTCAAATGAATCTATATTAATTTTGTAACTGGTGAGAAAATACTTTGTTATCACAGAAGGAAACTTTAACTAAAATTATTAAGTAAATACAATTTAATTCTTGTGATTTTTATTCATTTCTGTTTTTTTCTTGTGATAGTAAATCAGTATTTGGACACTCTGGTGACCAGCCGCAGAGGCTGTCTCCTTTGTTTCCAAGCAACAAGTGGAATTCAGATCGTGACCAGTATTTGCAATGGATCGTGCAGCAAGAAAAACTCTAGTGGATTGTCTTGTGTCTCTGGAGTTGCTAAAGTATGTGAGGCAGTTGCAGAAACTGAAGAAATGGGAGTGGGTATGCCGTGGTGGTTTGTTTACAAATGACCACGAGGCGCCAAGGCAGATGACATTGTTACCTGATTCGGCTTGCTAAAACACTCGAATGTGATGAGCAACTTGACTCTGCTAGCCGTTTCGCCTCACAAAAGCTGCTCGCATGTTAGCCACTTTTGGCCCAGTGTAACACCATCTTAATAAGGAGAGTGTATGCGAGCAAGGCGGTGGAGGGGGAGAGGGAGAGGATGACCGAGGATGAGGTGGAAGGATGGCTTGTAGATGTATATGAGTGATGGGGGTATTGGCTGGGAGCAAGGTAGTGAAATGGTGTTGGACAGGGCATCATGGAGGTGATTTGTTTGTGACCACCCCTTACGGGATTGAGGCATCTGGCAATAGATAGATAGAACTCCGGATGAAAGAACAATCTGATATCTAGTGTAATAACACTGTCTAGCTAGAAGACTGCCATACCAGTTACTGTTGCAGTCACTGTACTATACTGTAGTTCTATAGTGGTAGCATAAATCATGGTATGGAGTAGAGGACAAACTATTGGCCAATGTGTCAGGTATTTGATTCCACCAAAGGGGCATTGGTTGATGCCAAGAATGGCATCCTGTTGCAAGGTGCTACATGCCCTGAACAGTCTTCCTAAACGGGACACTGCCGTAACCCCTTAAGAGCAGAGTGCATGAAGTAACTCCATGATCTATCTATCTATCTATTGCCAGACACCTCAATCCCGTTTGGGTTGGCCACAAACAAATCGCCTCCAAGTCGCCCTGTCCCCCGCCATTTCACTGCCCTGCTCCCAACTCACACACTCCTCTCTCATATGCTATGTGAAATTTAATGATTGCTCTGTTTTATTCAATGACAAAGTATTTCCTGTAGAAAATTTTTAAGTTATAACCTCTTTAAAAGTAATTTAGTACCTTTGCTGCAGGAAACCCCAGTTCACAGTAGAAATTTGTCATGGCTGTACAACTGGTTAAAAAGAAAGAAAGAAAAAAAATGGTCATAACTACTTTATGCAGACACATGTAATGGACGTTACTGTGGTGGAAAGAGAAGGAACTGTGATGAGGGTTTTACCATACTATTATCACCCCTAGTACTAAATAGTTGTATAACTGATGCACAAAGTACAGTGCTGCAGAAATGCCTCATACTGATTAATTCAATGACAAGGTAATGGAAGTCATTAACCCTTTCTGAGTTGAAGACCATACATGAGGCACAATGAAGGTCTGTACAGGCCACACAGCAAGCCTCATATGAGGTACAGTTTACGTTGGTTATAAAACAGTGACTCAGGGGAGGTAAACTACTCTACAAAGAATCTGCTTGGCAGGGGTTAATGTGGTTTGTAAAGGTTTTATAGGAAATGCTAACATTTTAAAATTGCATGGCAGCTGGGTACCCAGTTGTTGCGTCAATATACAGCACTTGGTGATATATATGGAGGTAAATGGGCAGCCATCAGGGATGTAAATAGTAGCTGTTTCAAGCAGATTAATTTAGGTGGTTTTTAGTTTTGAAATCAACCAAGGGAGAGTATAAATTGTGGTTGTGTGATTCTTGTGTGTGTATTTGTCCTACTAAAGTCATTGTAAAGTAAAATAAGATTTAATATTTTTTGTATTCTCTGTTCACATAAAAGTAGAACTGATCAAATTCATATACACAGACCTTAAAGGGTTAATGTTTTTGCAAAATATAAGATGAGAAAAATTAGAATTATAGTGATAAAGGCAAATATAATTTGATAACAAGTATTAGAACAGAAAAAATATATATTGTAGTGCATTTAAAACATATTTAGATTGCATTGAAAGCAGAAGCCCTTTGGAAATTATGACTTAAGTGTTTGTGCTTGAGTGTGCATTAGTGACCCCAGCTTGTTTGCCCTCACTTACACTGTTTGTTTGCCTTGCAGGAATGCCCTAAACATTGTCAAAGACGACCTCATTGTCAAGGTTGATGAACTAACCAGGTAAAGTGTCTTGCATTTGTTTAGCAGTAAAAGAGCATTTGAGTTTTTACTGACCATGCTTGTCCTTATTTGGAAAGGTTTAATTCTCTTATTTTTGTATTATATTTATGTTCTTGAGAAATATGCTGTTTGTCTCTTACCCTGTTTAATTACACTGTCCTTGAGATGGAGTCTCATGGGTTTCAGAGGCACACAAGTACTCTTCTGGAGTAGTTGATTTTCCATATGGCACTTAGTGTCCTCTTGTGTGTTATATGTACCGATTTTATGCCAACCTAGTTTGCATAGATAACATACAAGGATATATTAAAGTGCCACATGCAGAGCTAAACCTGTTATCTGAGATTTTGGTGAGCATCTGAAGCTCAAAATATTATGGTTTCTCGTGTGCATATATTCAGTTTTTCTTTTGCTTGTTGAAACTTGTACCAGTAAGAGAGAATGATTTGCATGTTAAATACTAATCATAATACTGTATTAATTATTTTTCATGTATCAGGGTTATGAGTATCCTTCATAATACAGTATGTGGTAATTGCTAGAATTCGGGCAGTTGCTCCCTATCACCTGTTCCATGATATGGCATATAGTACCATAGTATCATCTTGTAGCTGTGATATTTATGTGCTGATATGGACATACTGACAAATAATACAGTACATACAAGAGAGTATTAATGTGCCATTATGTAAAAAGGTATTGGGAAGGAAGGTGTGCAGGGGAGCCTGTTAAGCTCATTAGAATATATCCCCATGTCTGTACTGTATTGAGGCTAAAGTTAAGTTAGATTCTGAGATGCTTTTAGTAAAGCTGAGGAATACTAATTTATTCTTATAGTGTCTTTTCTTCTTTCTCTCTTTCCTTTCATTATGTTTTTCCTTTCTCCATCCACTCCTCCTCCCCCTCATACATCTTTCCTTCATCCCATGTGTCTCCCTTCCATACTTCTTTCTTTCTTTCTTTTCCTCACTTTCTCCATTTCATTGTCTTCCCTCCATCCTCCCTCTCTTCCTCCCCATTGATCTTTCATTCCTTTCATTTTGCTTTCCTTCCCTTTATGTGCCTTTCTCTTTTCATCTGTTGTTTCCGTCCTTCCAACCTTCCATCCCATTTTTCTTCCATCTTTCCCCTTTTCCTTTCTGTCATCATATCAGATATATATCTGCCTCTTGCCTCCTTTTCTTTCTCTTTCATTATGTTTAATTTTTCCAACTTTCATATCCTCTCCATTCATTCATCCATTTTTCTGTATATCTGTTTCTATCTATACCTATCTTTATTTGTCTCCATGTGTCTGTATCTATCTACACATTTATTTATTTACCATAATCCATCAATCTTTTTAATACCCATACAATATTGAATCATTCCACCTCTTACCATCCGTCTGTCTATCCATTCACTCATAACAGCCAACAAGAAATCCTACGTGAGGAGATCAAGTCGCTGAACACTGTAAAATCTCGTCTCAAGCTAAGAGTGACAGAGCTTGAGGATGAGTTGAAGAGGGTCAAGGAGGAGGCTGAGAAGAATGCACGGGCAGGCAGGAGCGATGATGAGGTGAGGCAGGGGTGAAGGAGGTGAAAGAAAAAGGGAGGTACAGGGGAGGGAGAGGCAGGGTTGTGGCAGGAGAGGGAAGAGGGAGTCAGGAGTAAAGAAGGAGCAAAGATGGGCTGGAACAATAATGATGTGTGGCAAAAATAAAGCAGGAGAGGATGAGTCAAGGGCATGGGAGAGGCAGAAATGAGAGAAAGGTAGGATATTGAAAGTGAGGGACAAAGAAGAGCGAGGCTGAGGCAATGATAAAGTGAGGCAAGGGTGAATTAGAGACAAGGAAGAGTGAGGCAGGAGTGATGATAAGGTAAGGAAGAGGGACAAGTGAGGCTGGATATAGAAAGTAGGGACAAAGAAGAGGGAGGCAGAGATGAAGCAGAATGGGGGAAAGAAGGGGAAGTTAGGTGGGAGAGAGAGAGAGGCAAAAATGGAATAGTGAGTAGACAGGATATAAGAAGAGGAGAAGAATTGAGTATGGGGGAGAGTTTTGGCTAAAGATAAGAATGTTTAATCTTGAAGGTGAGTTGAAGAGGATTGAAAAAGAGGCTGAGAAGAATTTATTTGGTGACAGGAGAGAAAGAGAGGGAGAGAGAGAGATAGAGAGAATGTACTTAGTGCCTGCACCCCACCCAGCAACAAGGGAAACACTGCCTCTTACCAGTTAATAAGTAGCTCTTCAAGATCTCAGATGGTTTTTACAAAGTCCAAGACATTGTAATGAAACTATTGACCTCCGTTGTACCTATGATTAATCCTTTCATTATGGCAGTCTTTTTCATCCATCCATCCATCATCCAATCCTATGCTGCCCCATGAGGAGCATAGGAGCCCAGGGCTAGGCAAATTGGTCCTGACATTTTAGATGAAAGTGACCAGCTTCACTCATCCCTTGGTAGCATTACTTGAGCAATAAATCCCAACCGCCCCTTGGATATAAACCTTCACCATCTTAGTCCGAATAGAGTGTCATAATTACCCACTAATTTTATTACAGCATATTCTTGGTGTCTTTAGAAAAGATTATTCATTTTAGGAGAAAATTTCAAACTAGATGGGGTAGATGTAATCTTCATTAATTTCTTCAGTATGAGAACGGTTCTCCAAATTGACTATGAGCTCCTGTAATTTGCATGACTAAGCTAAAAAGATGTCATTGGATTGAAGGAGTTAACTGACACACCACTGTACCTGCAGGAGGATGTACCTATGGCCCAGCGCAAGAGGTTTACAAGGGTGGAGATGGCGCGGGTTCTGATGGAGCGAAACCAGTACAAGGAGCGTTTCATGGAGCTGCAGGAGGCTGTGCGCTGGACTGAGATGATCCGTGCCACCAGAACTGATCCCAATGTTGACAAGAAGAACAAGCAGACCATTTGGAAGTTGTAAGTTCAAAATCCAATATTTTTACAATTATCTCCTCTGTATGTCTTTCTGTATAGCTGTAGCTTCTTCTGTTGTATCTTTTTGTGTGTGTGTCTCTTATAATCATCATCATCATCATCGTCATCGTCATTATCATGACCTCCATTCCTACCCTAGGATGACGTTAGGTAGGGTTCAGAGAGCCAGGAAAAAAAATTGATAAGACGAGTTATTAACCAAAGTCTGTCCACTTGAATGGGCCACACTTCCATTCACTTACCCTTCAAGACCTGGAATCTGGGCTTCATCAGATAGGTGCAACTTATTCCACATGTAGCTTCTTATTCACATACCTGACAGAGTCAGTGCAAGTGGAGTTAAAAACAGGTGTCAAATCACTGTCATACACTTCTCCTCACAAAATTCGTCCAGCCAGCTCAATCTTGTCAGTACCCTTGCCTCATCAGCCTCAGTACCTCTCTCTCACACACGCATTTACCGTATCTGTTCACTGTCTTTCTGACTTACCACTCTTCTTCCCACCGTCAGATTCACTCTGATACACAGAGTTTTACTACTGTGTTCACATCCATTCTTTCCAAATGACCATGCCATTTAGGCACACACTTCAATTCTTGTGTCCACAGACTTCCTTACTCCGCATCTCTCACAAATCACATTATTCCCTATCCTCTCCACTCTCCACACTCTACACAGATTCCTCAACAGTCCCAGCTCCATAGCTTTTTCTCTTGAAACCACACCATAGTCTCACTTGCAGTTGTTAGAGTAGGCCATGAAACTCCCTCATGCAAGGATTTCAAAGCTGCCACACTCTGACCTCAGCTTTTTATCAAGGTCTTCGTAGCACCTGCCACTGTACTTCCTTGTCTCAGTCTGCTGTCGTCCTCTTTTGCATATTTACTGTACTTCACTTTTCATTTGCCCTTCCCAAATACTTAAAATCTGTTAGCTATGTCTCTCTCTCTTTTTACCATAACACCTCACTGGGAATCACCTTCTCTCTTGTCAACAATCACTGTGCTCACAGGCATCTGCAAAACTCTACACCAGTGTACCAAGCCCTTTTTCACTGTTTTCAAGCAGCACAGCATCATCTATGTGCATCAGATTTTGGATATTCCATCCTTCACCATTCATGACCAGTTCCTTCCCTCATTCCCTTACTTGTGTTTTTTACCTCTCTCATCACACCATCCATATGTATTATATTGAACAACTATGGGGACATCCCATAAATTTGTTTCTCGTCAGCACTGATCTTGAACCATTCCCTTAGATGCCCACCTACCCTACGCATGCTTCACAATTATTGTAAAAGCTCTTAGCATCACAAAACAGCTTGCCATCTACATTATACATATCCAAAACCATCTTTAATCTCTGTGTATATTCTCTTCCATATATGTGTGATCACATCCTGTGTACAATATCTGTTTCGTCTTTGGTATCCATCTTCATCGTCTGTATCTCTTCCTGTGCATCTACATCCTCATTCCCTGCACTGGATCCTCTTCCTGTTCCTATGTAACATCTTCCCATCCATTTGTATCCTCCTCCCTACCTCTCATAGAAGTGGGAATAGACAGCTTGCCTTTGTAATTTTTTTCCCTTACATGTTTCCCTAAAAATGTTGCTTAGTTCATAGGAAGTGAAATTGGGCTCCTCAGATTCATATCCCAAAGGAAAATCCTCATGCCACATAAATGGAGTATGGAAGATTGGGTTTAGATGATAATGATGATGCAGTGCAACCTTGAAAATTTGAATGTCCTAAGTTCAGAAACAACAAACGTTCATCTACCATGATTTATGAAATCTGTCATTTTTATTTCCCCAAGTTACTGTATTTCCCATATGATAAGGTGCTGTTGAGGTATTTTTTTGGGGAAAAAATATTTGAGGATTTAATAGCTTATCTTACTTGCAGGTCTAAGATGCCAACTCTATGATGTCATTTTTCTTTTTGTTACAGCAAATTATCACATATTGGACCTATTTTCAAATATTTGTGGTTATTATTAATTTGATGTACCTAGTTCAGCACAATTTTGGACCTATTCACATCAGCAACAACTCGTAGTTGCCACTACAAGGCGTGTAAATACACTGGCAACGGCGTGTTTACATCCAGCTCCCATCAGCTGATGTTTTTATGTTCAGTAGTTCGAACAAACCTTTACAACCCACACTTCCAACAGAATTCACTCATTTCTGTCAACAAAGTCATTATCATAATATTGCTTTATTACACAGTACCAGTATATGAGTACATACTGCCAGTTTTCATTTTATAATACCATGCCTGTCTGCTCTGCTGTGATGCCTTTCTGTTCATTCATGGAGGGGTGTCATCTGCTGAGTGTGCAGACAAGATTGGTGACATCGTCTGCTTCAATGACTGTAGTGTGGTTTTGTATCTCGTGATTGGGGTTTTTGAATGCTTGTTTATTGTGACTGGGGTTTGTAAGTGCTTTTATCTCGTGACCGGGAATCAGGAATGCTTGTATCTCATAACGGGTTCATGGGGGTTGGCAGACTCCTTTCAACGGCTTGATCTTCGAGTTCTAAGATGCAGAGTGATTTTTTAGTGCATTTTTCTTGGAAAAAATACTTCCCATCATATGGGAGATATAGTAGTTCACTATGATAGCAGACACTAGCATCTAAAACTGATAGCTACACTTACCTCATACTCTACTGATGACCTTACTACAAAGCTTCTGGTCATCCATAAAAGTTTCCATTCCTCCTTGTGGTCAGTAAGCCCTTTATTCTTTGATTCAGTTTCAACATTATTCAGATTTCACCTTAATTGTGGCTTTATAAAGGCATCCTAGCTTTACCAATTGGTGTAAATGCTGTGAAAAAGTATGCAACATAACTATCCAGCCTCAAGTATGTAGTGTGTACGCATGTTGTGAGGCGATTTTGGTGATGGAAACAGAACCTTGTGCGACGTGAAAACATGAAAGTATTCAAAATTTCTGTACAGGCTGAATCTGTCTATTGGCAGATGCCTCAGTCCCAGAAGGGATGGCCACAAACAAATCGCCTCCATGTCTCCCTGTCCAGTGTCACTTCACTGCCTTGTTTCCAGCTCACACCCCCCTCTCTCATATACCTCACCACTTCAGTCCTTCATCCCATCCTCAGTCTTCCCGACCCTCTTCCCCCCTCCACCTCTTGCATACATTCTCCTCGTTAGTCTCTCACTTTCCATCCTCTCCACATGACCAAACCACCTCAAGATATTTCTCCTAATGCTTTTCTCACATCCACATCCACACCACAGCACTCCTTCAGTTCCTCATTTGACAGTCTGTCTTTCTATATAGCTCCACATGCTCCTCTCAGATAACTCATTTCCACCACTCTTACTCTTGACTTGTGTCTTTCCAACAAGGTCCAAGCTTCGGTTCCATACGTTAGAGTTGGTATCACAATACTGTCATGCAGTGACTTTTTCACTTCCATGCTTACTTCCTTGTTCGTTATCACTGTTTTCAAAGAACCAGCAACCTTTCTTCCCTCTTGTACCCTTTCAAGCACATCACCTTCTAAACTTCCATCCATACTCATCAAAATACCCAAGTACTTAAACACACTCACTTTTTCCATTTCCTCCTCGTGCAGCCTCAGTGTACATTCAGTGACTTTACTTCTTTCAAAGACTATAACTTTACTCTTCCCTTGAAGGGTTTTCTCTTAAACCTGGAGGACTTCTTGTTTGTGGTGATTTCAATTATTGGGTTGATAGTCCAGAGTCAAAACCATTTTCTTCAGAATTCCTTGAGTTGATCACCCAGAACAATTTTTTCAATCATGTGAGTAATCCAACTCATGTCTCAGGACATGTCCTTGACTTGATCTTGTCCCCTGTTGGTTGCAGGCGCGTATCAGATGAGGAGGTTGACTCATTTGACCCCCTCATCTCTGATCATGCTCTGATCACTCTTAGTTTTGGTGTCCCGAAATCCCCTTCATATAAAAAGGTCATCAGGTTCAGAAATTACAACAATGTTGACCGCCAGTTGATGTGTTTTGAAATTGACCAACGTTTAAACTCCATCGATTCTTCAAGTCTTTCTTCTGGTGAATTGGTTGATATTTACAACAACGAGCTCAGGTCAATTTTTGACCATTATTGTCCTGAGGTAGTAAAAACAATCACTGTACGTGATAATTCTCCGTGGTATGGTCCATCCATTAATTCTTTGTGTAGACAACGTAGAAGGGCAGAGCGTGAGTGGCGCTTACAGCGGACTGAAGTAACTCGTTTGCGTTATATTTTTGCGAGAAGAGCAGTCGTTCACACTGTAAAAGCCCATAAGGCTAGGTATTATCAAAATAAAGTTGATTCATGTGGTGGTGATCAAAAAAAATTGTCTGCAGTTGTGAACAATTTGGTTGGTCGGAGGAATGTAATTGTTAAACCAACTTCTTTATCTGATGCCCAATTGGCTTCTGATTTTGCTTCATTTTTTACAAGTAAGATATCTCTCATAAGAAGTGACTTAGATAGCAGTCCTCCTAGTGAAGCGTACTCAATCGACTTCCAGCCACGGTGCACCGGGGATCATTTGCTTTCAACATTTCATCCACTGGATGTAAACAAAGTCAAATGTTACATCAGAGAACTTAATAAAACATTTTGCTCACTCGATCCATGTAACATGTCACAACTGCCTGATGTGTATAAGCATGCTGCAGACTTTATCTGCAACATAATAAATAGATGCTTCTTAGAAAGTAATTTTGTGCAGTCTGAGAAACGTGCTTTGCTTAGGCCCCTAATTAAGAAACCTGGCCTTGATGTCGAGAGCATGACAAATTATCGTCCTGTCTCTAACCTGTCTTTTTTATCCAAGATTATTGAGTGGGCCATACTCGACTAACTCTTACCACTACTGGAACACAACAAAGTTGTTCCTGTTGTTCAATCAGCATACAGAAAATACCATTCGACTTAAACTGCACTAATAAGGATTCAGAGCGACTTGGTGGCAAAAACTTGTAGTGGGATGTCCTCTCTCCTAGTTCTTTTGGATCTGTCTGCAGCTTTTGATACAGTAGATCATAAACTATTGTTGGATGATCTGTATTTTTATGGCATTCGTGATAGTGCCCTTTTGCTCCTTAAGTCGTATCTGTTGGACAGATCTCAGAGAGTGGTTGTTGATTACACTAGCTCTGATTCTGCTCCTCTTCTATTTGGAGTCCCTCAAGGATCAGTTTTGGGTCCAATTCTATTTACTATCTACATAAGTAGTTTATCATCTCTACTTGATGCTCATGATGTGTCCTATCATTTTTATGCTGATGACATCCAGCTCTATGTTAAGATGTCAGATATCAACGATACTAAGATAAAGTTTGAATCTCTAATGTCTGATATTAAGATTTGGATGGCTAAGAGGAAACTTAAGCTGAATGATGGTAAAACTGAGATCATCATCATTAGAGGAAACAGAAGGGGTGATGACACTGACAATGCCCTGGCTTTGAACATTGGCATGTCACAGCTGCATCCAGTCAGTTCTGTTCGAAATTTGGGTGTTTATTTTAATTCTAAGTTAAATTACAAAGAACACATTAATCAGGTTGTAAAAGGGTGTAACTTGCATATCAGAAATCTGTACTCTGTGAGAAAATTCCTGAATAGACAGTGCCTCTTAACATTGGTCCATGCAGTGGTCTTGTCTCGTGTTGATTACTGTAATTCACTGTGGGTTGGTCTTCCAAATAATATACTAACAAAAGTTCAGTCTGTGTTGAACAGGGCGGCACGGCTTATCTTTGGTCTCCCTCCGAGAACCTCAACTACCCCGTTTCTGATTGAGTTGCATTGGTTACCAGTAAAGGCTAGAATTGAATTTAAACTGTGTCTTATTACATTCAAGGTTCTTAAGTTTGGTGAACCGAAGTATCTTGCTGAATTGTTAAAACTCCCATCGACACACCCGGGTGTGATGTTACGCAGTGAAGATGATTCCTTGCGTCTTGATGAGCCAGGAGCCATTCACCAGTCATCTTTCTCTGATCGTTCTTTTGCATATAGAGCCCCTAGATTATATAACAGATTGCCATTGTCCATAAGACAGCTCTCTACTGTTGAATCCTTTAAGAGACAGCTGAAAGCCTTTCTTTTTTCAAAATGCTACGACCTGGAGAGAGGTACTATGACGGATGATTATAGGGTTTAATTTTTGCCACTTTCATGTATATATGATGTAGCTTGTATTATATACAAGAAATGTCACAATTCTTGTAATTGTAAAATTAATGTATGTGTGTCGAGCGCTAGTGAATTCCCAAAAGGAAGAACTGGCGCTTTTGAGAAAAAAAGGCCAGATTATTATTATTATTATTACATTCACCTTTAGATTGCGTTTCTCACACACACTCCCAAACTCATTCACCGAGGCTTGCAGTTCCCCTTCGTCTTCAGTTAACAATACATTATCATTTGCAAACAACAGTACCGGGAGTTTCTAAACACTGCCCTCTCTTATTAGGGCTGCTTCAGGATCCATTGCCCTACCTTGTATCTCTTTTATAACCCCATCTGTATACAGATTGAACAACCTTGGGGACATGACACATCCCTGTTTCAATCCAACATTCAGATAGAAAAATTCACTCAGTTCACTATCCACATGCATTGCAGCCTTAGCACCCTCATACACACTCTTCACGGCATTCAACAACTTCACTTATTACTTTCCACATTCCGTGTCAATCCAGCCTGTCCTATGCTTTCTCCAAATCCATGAAGGCTGCATACAACTTCTTTCCCTGTTCTGGAAACTTTTCCACTAAAGATCTGAGAATGAATATCTGATCTACACAGCCTCTTCCCTTCCTAAAACCTCCTTGTTCTTCTTCAACTAATTCCTCTGTTATTTCCCTTACCCGGTCAATAAGTATCCTATGATAATCATTTCCTATTACAGTGAAGGCTGTATCACACAGTACCTCATGTGAGGTTTGCCAAGGAAGAGTTCTGTTGAACCAGGCAGAGACTTTATCACACTTTCCTCGTATTGTCAGCAACGACTATGTTTCTCACACTGTTGCCAGTGCCCTTCTTGCTTATACCCAGTCAAGGTCACTCGGAGAATATGATCACTGACTCGGTGGAGATGAAAAAGCAGCATTGTATACAAACAGACGGAATCATACAGGGACCTCATTGGTTAAAATGGCTTTCGCAGAGTTTCTAGAAGCAGTGTTGGTGCTGAAGATACAGTAAGACCTCACTATAATGGACTAATTGGGGCCCAAGCTATTCCGAAAAATACGAAATCCCGATAAAAGCGACATCTGGACTTCCCCCTTCTAACCCGGACTTTCTCCAATGTATCAGACATTAGTCTGGAGTGCATGAATGGTTTTTAAACTGTTTTGACTACATTGCTGTACTGTACTGTTATAACTTCACAACATTAATCAAATGGTATTTTCATTCATTCATTCATCCATCATCCAATCCTATGTTGCCCCATGAAGAGTGTAGGAGCTTGGAGCTAGGCAAGTTGGTCCTGACATTTAAGATGAGAGTGACCAGCCTCTCTCATCTCTGAGTGGCATTACATGAGCAATAAACCCCAACCATCCCTTGGATATAAACCTACACAGGCTCAATCCGATTGGAGCGCTGTAATTACCCATTAAACCACCAGGCGCCAAAATTTGGTTATATGGTACCGCCCAATGTAGTAAATGGTTTCCTGGTGTACAGGAAACCATTTGGCTTGTCACTCTTGTACAGTCACCCACATGCAGAAGGAAGAGGAAAGAATGAAGGAAAGACAGAAGAGGGAGTGTAAAGTCACCCATAGGCAGAAGGACGAGGAAAGAATTATTAATATGTGTTTTAAAATATTATTAAGTATTCTGTGTTAGGTTACATATTCAATGCTAAAACACAGAATAGAGTTGGTCACACTGTTTTGTACCTTATATGGTAGGCGGGAATCCGTCCAAACAGATTCCAATCTTGCCAAGGATACTGTCGACATGTACCACGATATAGTGCCAATTTACTCTTGTATCCTCGGCAAACGTCATACGAAGTACCGTGTGATACCTCCTTAAGAAGACAGATGCCCCTATGAATACGACACACTTCTTTTTACCCTTTTCCTTTGTACAGCGGAATAATGTTGCTTGACTTCCAATTGTTGAACATACAGGATGGAAGTAATGTGAGTATAAGTGGCTGGGAGAAAGAGGGAGGTCAGAAGACAGGAAGAAATCAGTAGGATAGAAGTTGTGGAAGCAATGAAAAAAGTTAAATTGGGGAAAGCCCCAGGAATTGATGGAGTGTGTGGTGAAATGCTGAAGCATGGGGGAGAGATAGTAGTAGAATGGATGTGGAAGATGTGTAGATTGGTCTGAGAGGAAGGTAGAGTCCCGGAGGATTGGAAGTCAGGTATAATTATTCCCTTGTACAAAGGAAAAAGGGAAAAAGAAGTGTGTGGTAATCATAGGGGCATTTGTCTTCTTAGTATAATAGGAAAAGTGTATGGTAGGATACTTATTGACAGTTAGAGAAAGAACAGAGGAATTAATTGGAGAAGAAGAGGGAGGCTTTAGGAAGGGAAGAGGTTGTGTAGATCAGATATTCATTCTTAGATCTTTAGCGGCAAAGTTTCTAGAGAAGGGAAAGAAGTTGTATGCAGCTTTCATGGATTTGGAGAAAACATATGGTGGGGTCGATAGACAAGGATTGTGGAAAGTATTAAGGATATATGGAGTAGATAGGAAGTTGTTGAATGCTGTGAAGAGTATGTATGATGGTGCTAAGGCTGCAGTGCGTGTGGATGGTGAACTGAGTGGATTTTTCTCTTTGAAGGTTGGATTGAAACAGGGATGTGTCATGTCTCCATGGTTGTTCAATCTGTTCATGGATGGGGTAATAAAAGAGGTACAAGGTAGGGTAGTGGATGTTGGAGTAGCCCTGGTGAGAGAGGATAGTGTTTGGAAACTACCTGTACTGTTGTTTGCAGATGATACTGTGTTGTTGGGTGAAGACAAAGGGGAGCTGCAAGGCTTGGTGGAAGAGTTTGGGAGTGTTTAAGAAACGGAATCTAAAGGTGAATGTAGAGAAGAGAAAAGTGACGGTCTTTGAGAGAGGTGAAGTCAGTGAATGTACAGCGAGTTTGGATGGTGAGAAATTGGAAAATGTGAGTACGTTTAAGTACTTGGGTATTGTGATGAGTAAGGATGGAGGTTTGGAGGGTGAAGTGCTTGAAAAGGTACAGCAGGGAAGAAAGGTTGCTGGTTCCTTGAATGCAGTGATAAGAAACAGGGAAGTGAGCATGGAAGTGAAAAGGTTACTACATGACAGTATTGTGATACCAACTCTAACATATGGAAGTGAAGCTTGGACGTTGTTGGAAGGACACAAGTCAAGAGTGAGAGCAGTGGAAATGAGTTATTTAAGAGAAGCCTGTGGAGTCACATGGAGAGACAGGCTGACAAATGAGGATATAAAGGAGTGTTGTGGTGTGGATGTGGATGTGATAGGAAGCATTAGGAGGAATACACTGAGGTGGTTTGGCCACGTGGAGAGGATGGAGGGTGAAAGACTGACGAAGAGAGTGTATGTGAGTGAGGTGGAGAGGGGAAGAGGAAGGGGGAGGCCGAGGATGAGATGGAGGGATGGGATGGAGAGGTATATGAGTGAGGGGGGTGTGAGTTGGGAGCAGGGCAATGAAATGGCGGGGGACAGGGCGACATGGAGGCGATTTGTTTGTGGCCACCTTGAACGGGATTGAGCCGTCTGGCAATAGATAGATAGATAGATAGATGAATGTTGTTAGGGAGCGGTCTCCTAAAATATTTCTTTTAGATTCACTGTTAAAGCACTGCAATCTGTATTTTAGTAAATTATCACACTGTACTTGCTTGATGTAGTGCTGCCTGGTTCTTCCTTCACATTTGTCATTTTTTTGTTTCCACCCTCTTCGTATTTCTCCCAGCTTTCCTGTCACTGTTTATTAGTCTTCATTCTTTTTCAGGTGGCTTTACATTAAGTAGGTGGGGGTGCTCACCATCCACTAACTCAGTGTAGTGCTGCTTTGGGTATCTGCCCTTTCCTCTCTTTCATCCATCCTCTTCTGTCTTTTTTTTTTTTTTTCCCTTCATTCTTTCCTGTTTCCTCTGCCTGCGGATGACTTTACTTTTCCTCTTCTGTCTTTCTTTCCTTCATTGTTTCCTCTTCCTTCTGCCTATGGGTGACTCTACACTGAATGACAAGCCAAATGGTTTCCTGTGCACTAGGAAACTATTACTGCTCTGGGTGGTAACCATATAACCAAATTATGGCACTTGGTGGTTTAGTGGGTAATTAAGGTGCTCCAATGGGATTGAGCCAGTGCAGGTTTATATCCAAGGGGTGGTTGGGGCTTATTGCTCACGTAATGCCACTAATGGATGAGTGAGGCTGGTCACTCTCATCTTAAGTGTCAGGACCAACTTGCTTAGCCCCGGGTTCCTACGCTCCTTTGTGGGGTATGTTACGGAACAGAGAAAGATAATGTACACTTTAAGTGAGAATACTAAAAATCACTACTGTCCCGTAAAGTTCCAGGTTCAAAATAAAAGAGTTAGATAAAATTACAAGTTAAAGTTTAATGCACAAACTAACAACAAAACATTCAGGACTCATAAGGATAATGTCATGGCAAATAAACAGGTTAAATATATGGTTAACTGCAATAGCCTCTATTAACACGAAATTAGCAAGAGTTAATTTATCTAAGTCAGCCCTGATAAAATGAGATACCAGATAATACTCAGTGAATGCCAGATAAATTATTACAGATACAAACTATTATAAAAAATGACTGATATAAAACCCCACATTAATCACAAAGACCTCACTAGGCCTAAGAATCAACCCTATGCTACACAGTACAAGAAAAAATGCAACAACAGTTATACTCAAATTACACACAGCTGCTAGATGTTTGGAGATTTCTTGAGCACTCACAATAATAATAACTGTACAGGGGAGGACAGAGATGTGAACAAAATGAGGAGCAGATCTAAGTGGCAATGATGCAGAGACTGAGCTCATTATATAGGGGCCGGCAGAGCTTGATACAACTTGTAAGAAGGACGCGCAAATGAAGCCATGGGGACAAAGAGCTGAAAATCCCGTACTGAACTCCAGAAATGACGACTTACTCTACTATAACGGTAGAAGGGGGGGGACTGAGGCAGAACACGCTCGTGATCAAACATGCAGCATACTGTGCGTTAAAATTACACAAAGGATGATGAAATCATAGGCTATGTAACAGGTAACATAGGATTGGATGATGGATGGATGGATGAATTTACATTGAGTGACAAGCTAAATGGTTTTCTGTAAGCCAGGAATCTGTTTACAGCACTGGGTGGTAACCATATAATCATCCCACACATGTTCCCTGTGCATCAGCAAGTGGGTTAGCAGAGGATTAGTGCCCCTCCCCATGAAGCCACAAACTGAAAGACAAACAGCCACCCCTTATGGAATTTTATGTCTGGCTGTAGAGAGATATCATCATCATCATCATCATCCAAACTTCCTTTCCCACCCTAGGACAGGGTGAGGAGTAGCAGCGTCCAGACAGCCCAAGTTCGCCCTGTCCAATGGGCCACACTTCCATTCACTCATCATTCAAGCCCCTAGAATCCTGGCTCTATCAGATACGCTAAAAACTTTCACCACATTCTGTAGCTTAACATAAATGTATCCGATAGAGTCAGTCCAAACGCTGTCACGTTTAAAAGGGCTGTCAAATCCCTGATCATGCATGTCTTCTCACAACATTCATCCAGCCAGCTCAATCTCTTGTCAGTCTCCTAGCCCCGCCGACTTCCATACCTTTCTTTCTCACACACTCATCCACCATATCCCTCCACCTTGTCCTTCGCCTACCTCACCTCCTCCCTCCATCAAATATGCTCAGATATACCTTTTTCACCACTCTCTTGTCATCCATCTCTCCACATGACCATACCATCTCAATACACTCTCTTCGATTCTGGTGTCCACGGACTTCCTCACTCCGCGTGTTTCACGAATCACATTATTTCAAATCCTGTCCACTCTCTGTACTCCACATACATTCCTCAGCAGTCCCATCTCCACTGCTGTCACTCCTGACTTTTCATTTTCATGCCACACCATAGTCTCACATCCATATGTTAAAGTTGTCACTAACACTCCCTCATGTAAGCCTTGCACAGCTGCAACACAAGCCTCTGTTTTTTATCAAGGCTCCTGTAGCATCAGTTACTTTCCTTCTTTGTGTCACTCTGCTTTCCACTTCCTTTGCACATTTTCCTGTCTTTTTTATCACTGTACCCAGGTATGTGAACACTCTCACCAATTCCAGTCTCTCTCCATTCACTGTAACATCGCGGTGGGAGTCACTTTCTTTCTCATTGACCATTACTTTACTCTTTTCTGCATTTACTCTCAAGGCACGACACTCACAGACATCAGCAAAACTCTGGACTAGTCTGCCAGGTTCTTGTCTGGTTTTTGCAAATAGGGCTGCATCATCAGCATACAATGAATTTGAGATATTCCATCCATCACCATTCATTACCAGTACCATCCCTCTCTCCATTGCTCATGTCTACTTCTTTCAGTACCCCATCCATATATAAAGTACATTATATTGAACAACCATGGGGACATCCTACAACCTTGTCGCATGCCCGCATTGATCATGAACCATTCACTTAGATGCCCATTACCCTAACACATGCTTCACTACCATCATGAAAACTCTTGACTGCACCTTGCATCTTACCATCTACACCGTACATGCACAAAACATTCCACGATCATTCTCTGTCTAAAAAGATAGATAAATATAGTCCGCTGGCGTCTTTTTCCACTTGTTTCACACATATGTATTGTATTACTGTTTGAGATTCCGATATTTCTACAGGGCAAACTTGTAAAAGTGTGCATTGTCATATAATACATCATAAATAAAATAAACAAAGCATTCGATGGTCAAGCAATGCACAGTATGTGAAGAATAGAGTGTAGTATCACATTGCATTAGTCATGTAAACAAATATCAGCTGATCACCCACTACACAACATATGGTGATGGTGAAAGATGTGCATATTCGTGAAGGGTTGTACGTAAATAAATGAATGCAAAATCATTTTCCCATACAACTAATCATTGGATGTTAAAAATGAATGCAACTGCAAAGTGTTTTAGAACAGAAGTGGGCATACAGAAGTCGAGCAAAGATGTACAGTACAAGAAAAATAGTTTTTGGTTATTAATGACAATGGTCCTGATAATAATCATTACACTGAGATAACAAAGATTGAAGATGAACTGCAGTTATAAAACACTGGAAAACAGAGTGCACGAAGCAAGCCAGTTAGCTCATACTACAAAGCTCGTATCAAAAGTATGTCTAAATTACATTAAAATCTCATTACAACGGACTAATTGGGGCCCAAGTCATTCCAAAAGAGGCGATATTCTGATAAAAGCAACATCTGGACTTCCCCCTGCTAACCCAGCCCTTGTCCAGCATATCAGACATTAGTCTGGAGCGTACCAATGGTTTTTCACTGTGGCGTCACTAACTGTTTTCACTACCATTGCACTGCTGTACTGTATTATACATTCACTGCAATAATCAAATAGAATAATATTGTATATATACAGTGGGTACCTGAGTTTAGCGTTTGCTTTATTTTAGGCATATCACACCGAACTCAGTTATCGCCAAACTTGCGATATATATTTGTTTGCATGTAAATAGATGTTCCTTCTGACTCTTGGCAGTATCCACTCATATTTACCCCATAATCCAAGTTACTCTCTCATTTAATACTGTAAGCAGTCTGCTGCACAACATGTATAATTTTAACTAGGTTTAGACTTGATAAAGGCCATATGTCATGTAACACACACAAGAAGATATTTTCATACATGAACAGCATCATGGCCAGCATCCTGCTTCATCCCACCAGTTCCTTCTAATTCGTGGCATTATCCCATTTGCCTCTTAACTTTTCTCAAATGCCACTTTAAATATTGTAATTTATTGCATAACACAGTAAAATTTAAGCAAGGCTTGGACACAATAGAACTCATAAGTAATAAAAAAAATTCAGTGTGATAGGTGGGGGCACTCACCATCCACTCACTTGATGTAGTGCTGCTTGGGGTGTCTGCCCAGTCCTCTCTTCCATCCTTCCTCTTCTGTCTTTCTTTCCTTCATTCTTTCCCCTTTCTTCTGCCTTCGGGTAACTTTACACTTCCTCTTCTGTCTTTCGTTCCTTCATTTTTTCCTCTTCCTTCTGCCTGTGGTTGGCTTTGCACTGAGTGACAAGTCAGATGGTTTCCTGTACACCAGGAAACCATTTCACTCAGTGTCTTCGTCAAAGAACAGTCATTGTCAAGGAACAGTGAATCCTCCTTCTGATTGTCGTCACTGGCAGGAGCTGAATCATGGATGGTGGACGGAAATTGGAGGTACAGCTTGTACCTTACGTGCTGTGTACTATGTGATTAATGCTTGGTATCTTGAATTTATTTTAATATTAATACTAATATTAATATTAATGTAGACCACTTTTCTAATTTTATAGCATTTAGAAAATACTTTATTGTTACAATTTAATTTTAAACATTTTTCAAATACTGTACTGTACACTTTATACACCTTACTATCTACAGTCTTACAAACTAAAGATGCCCATTTTGTGTATACAGTATTTAGCTTATCACTCATCACCCTCGAGCAGTATATCAGGGACTTATGGGGAAATGATGTGGGTCAGACTTAGGCAGAGTGCGGGGAGACAGTAGTGATGCCTCCAGCCCACCACCAACCAATACACGAACACACAAACCATGCGGACAATACAGCCACTCCGGATTGAGTTCAGGTAGTCTGGACCGCTTCTAGCTTTATTGGAGTTTTCCCGAACTATGAGAATTTAGTCTGGTCGACTCCTTGACAGTAATAAAAGCGAATTCCGGTCTGTTGAAGTCCAGTGTAGTGAGGTTCTACTGTACTTTAATTAAGACAAGGTTAGCCAGATAAATACTTTGTCTGAAGTTAGAATTTTTCAAAATTTTGAATACAGTAATTTGTGGACACAAGCAACTTGAATTTTAGAGGGTGCACTGTATTACAGATATCTTAGTTAATATGTAAACAAGAAATTTTCAAAGATTTAAATATTGAGAACTTAATGTAGTACATAATAGAATGATGGTGATGAATTTGTGACTTCTCACTTCCTTCTTGTCACACCATTAGCAGAGCTGAAGATTTACTGTAGGATGATGATGGTGATGAACTTGTAACTCCTCATTTTCCTCTTGTCACATCTTAGGAAAGCGTATGATGATGGTGATGAATGTGTAAATTCTCATTTCCTTCTTGTCAGATCTTCATCACTGTAGAGGATTTACTGCAGTAACAAATAGAATTACGATGAATTTTTAAGCCCTAATTTCATCCCTATCACAGCTTCAGCAACTTGTTCAGCACGACAGAGAAACCCCCCAGGAAGCCGTTGCCATATGGCAATGTTCGGTACAGTGCGCCAGCCAGTCAGGTGACGCCTGCACTTGACACCATGAGGCGACGCAACCTCTCAGACCATCGTCGCAAGGGCCTTGAGATATTCGATGCTGGATTGTGAGTTTCATTCCATCTTTCTCCTTTTTAGTATCTGTCTGAGGATGTGGCTTTCATTTTATTTTTCCTGTAGATATGTTTGGTAGTAGCCTAGGAGGTGCCACCATAGGCTTAAGGGGATAGAAACAATCTCCACTAACTCCTTCAGCCCAAGAACATCTTTTTCATTATATTATTGCAGCCATTAGGTAATTCTGTTTAGTTTTGGAAAGACCACCTCAGGCTTAAATACTTCCTGATGATCTGTGATATACCTGCGTTATTGGTGGGAGGTAAAGTTAACCCCTTCAGCCTGATGATACTTTTTTTTTTTTTTTTTAAACACTTGCTGTCTGGAGTTGTTTTTGTTCAGCTCAGGAAGGCCTCAAATTGGAGGGGTCAGATATATTCTTCGTTAAACATTTCACCACTACAGAGTCCTTAGGAAGGTGAATAGAACAATCTGATGGTGGGCTGATTAAACTGAAAAATTCATCATGTTGTTGAAGGGGCTGATATAATGATGATAATAATAACTGACATATGCCTGCTTTCAAAGTTCTGTTGGACTGCTGCAATACAGCAAAGGGTAAATATTAGCCTTTTCAGTCGATTGATGAATGTTTTAGTTTATTTTTTCCATGTCTAGACATTTTTTTTTTTTTTTTCAGCTTTGGGGAGATCTGTTACAGTTAAGGGGTGAATGAAGACTATATCCAACCACTTGAGTTTGAAAAGTCTTTCTTGAGCTGAGTAAAATTTTTGGAGTTTGTAAGAATAAAATGAGAATACTATACATTATTGGCCTGAAGAGGTTAATCGCATAGATTTGTTGTTGTTGTTGTTGGTCATCCCCAGTCCGTTTGACCAAGACAACCCATCGACCACAGGTAAGCAACTGCCGTAACGGGGCTATCCCATAGGCTTTTCACACCGTTAATGTTGTGTGTGCATTTTAGTTTGGCATGTGCGATGCAATGCTTCGTTATGTGTGTTATTTTGTGTGAACGTAATCTACAAGCTGGACATGTGTCATCTGAGTCCACACAACCCAAATCTAAGCTGGTATCTGAGGAGGACGGGGTGATGTCTTGTTCTAAGCCTAGCTAGGTGAACTTGATCTCCTTTATTTAAGGACACCTCTGATGGGTGGATATCAGGAAGGGACTTGTAGTATGATCTTATGATTGAGATGTTGCATTGGGCTGCACATAACATGAGTATGCAGGTGTTTTATCATTGCTGATGTTGGAATGTCTGGAGGTGGGACATTTTTTTAGAGGGCATGATAATGTTTGTGTGGTGATTGTTTTATGTGTCTGGGTGTGCTGTGTGTCTGCCATATAATGATGGGAATGTTGTATATTGGCACAGGCTGCTGCATGTAATTGTGTGCCCTTCATATCAAGGTAGTCTCTGACAATGTGTGTCTGTCTTGTAATGATGGGATGTTGTGTATGAGCACAGGCTGCTGTACAGTATATAATTGTAACTGTGCCATTCATATCAAGTTAGTTTCTGACAGAGTGTAAGTGGGCTATGGCAATGGTTTTGTTGCAGCCCGTGATAATGCATAGGGTGTTGCTTTGTATGATTTGTAGTGGGTATTGGATAGAATGGGAGCCCTTGCTGAGGATTCATATAACATCACTGATCTAATGTATTGTTTATAAAAGAAGCAGAGTGTTTCTTTTTGTTTCCCAAAGTCAAGGCCAGTAGTTGCCATCAGTGCATTGAGTCTGATGGTGTACCACCTCTTGATGTACATGAGCCTTGAATGTCATACATCACTCCAAGAATCCTAGTGGAGGGGGAAAAGTGGTACATGTACATATCTAAGGGTGTTGTTGTGGTGGGGAGTACATATGTTCATGTTTACTGCTGGTGATGAGTGTGGTGGTGGATTTGGCTAGGGCGATCGCAAGCATATTGTCCTTGATTCAAGTTTGCAGTGTGTTGAGGTAGTCCTGTTGAAGTGCGTGGCCTGTGTCTGCAATGTGGTGTGTGGTTATGGTGATGTTATTTGCATATGAGGTAATGTTTGTGGGTGACTGGGATGTGGGAGTATCATGCATGTATATGTTGACGAGTATGGATGAGAGAATGAGGCCCTGTGGATCTCTGTTTGGGAAATTTCATGTAAAGGTAGCTTGCCCTGGAATATAGCATGTGCTTGTCTATCAGACAAATAGTTGGCAAGCCAGCATATGATGCTGTCCTCCTTATTTGTGTTGTATATCTTGGTGATTAGTTTGCATCGGGATACCATCAAAGGCCTTACTAATACAGTAATCATCCGTTTATCTGGACGTTCGTCATTCATACGATCCATAAACTGGATGCTGTGATCTGGCTGTATTAACCCTTTAACTGTGGGTGTCATCCCAGAGTGACATTGCAAAAACTGGACCAAACCGCGGGTGTCATTCTCGAATGTTTGTGAATATTTTGAATACCGCGTGTTTTTTCCGTGCGCCAATTGTTTCAAGGGAGAGTATCTATTAAGTTCTTTCACTCCATCCGACCCCCAGCTCCCCCCCCCCCAGCCGCCCCCCCACCCCACCCCTGACCAAACACGCATCAGTATCTGTCCAGCTGTGTGAGTGACAACACTGCTGATGTGGCAGTGAAGTGCGGGCAATTACAGTGCCTTGTACCTGCCTCAGTGAACACAGAGTGGGTGTTTATCGTATGTGCAGTGTTCATATATGTTTATAGTATTATTATCAGAATGAGGTTGGCATTTGCTAATGGTGTGTGAGCGAAAAATAGTGATTACAACACCGCTGATGTGGCAGTGAAGTGCGGGCAATTACAGTGCCTTTTACCTGCCTCAGTGAACACAGAGTGGGTGTTTATCATATGTGCAGTGTTCATATATGTTTATAGTATTATTATCAGAATGAGGTTTGGATTTGGTAATGGTGTGTGAGCGAAGGTAATGATGTGTGAGCGAAAAATAGTGATTTTAGATCGCTCACTTCTAATGGCACTGCCCATCCAGTGATAGTCAACGAAATTATGAAACCTACATCATTGCAAAGCCGAAGGCTAGTACTTTCTAATGGTACCTTATTTATCGCTCTAGATTTATTCTGTGCAGAGTTATAAAGGTTTAAAGTTTGTTTACATTTTGGCTGGAACCCCCGTGGGAGAGGCCAGTTGAGGCAAAACAATGCCTGCGGTTAAAGGGTTAAACCATTATATGTACATTTTTCCATTTTATCTGGATAAAATACTTGCATCTGGGTGGAAATTATGGCCGTGCGAACATTCTCGCCTGCTCTGGCAGGAATAGCCCAGTAGCACCACGCTGTCTGGCTCAGTAGCTCGCTCAGCGTCTGCTGGAGACCCCCTTGGCTGTTCCCAGTTCCCGGGCGTCGACCGTGTAGTGAGCAACTCCTCCTGTATAGTTGTTATGGCGGCACACATGGTGGCTTTTGTGGTTTTTCCCTACCTGCTTCAGGCTCATCAGGGTATGCCACTGGACCACACTGGATGTACTGTGCAGTGCAACAGCTTCACCCGCCGCAATGCAACAGTCAGAGTCAAAGAGCTGGCAAGTTATTCAGCACGACTCCCTGTGAGAAGTTGAGTGTGTTCACCTTGATTTTGTTCTAGCTTACTGTACAGTACCATGATTTTATTCATTTTTACCATGATTTTATTCCATTTTACCATTATGTTTTGTGTACACACTGCATTTTTCTTGTGTAGCCATTTTTTTTTTTTTTTTCAAATGGTAGATGATATAGATATAGATAGATAGATATACATACAGTGTGTGTGTGTGTGTGTGTGTGTGTGTGTGTGTGTATATATATATATATATATATATATACTGAAAGAACACAAGTCAAGAGTGAGAACAGTGCAAATAAATTATTTGAGAGGCACATGTGAAGTTACATAGAGAGACAGACTGACAAACGAGACATGAAGGAACGTTTTGATGTGGGTGTGGATGTGATAGAAAGCATTATGAGAAATACATTGAGGTAATTTGGCCACGTGGAAAGGATGGACAGCGATTGACTAATGAGGAGAGCATAGGTGAGTGAGGTGAAGGAGGGGATGGTGGGGGAGATCGAGGATGAGATGGAGGGATGGAGTGGAGGGGTATTTGAGAGAGGGGTCTGTGAGCTGGGGGTAGGGTAGCAAAATGGCAGGAGACAAGACGACATGGAAGCGACTCGTTTGTGGCAATCCCTTGCGGAATTAAGGCATCTGGCTATAGATGGGTAGATATATACCATTTTTTTTTTTTTTTTTTCATTAGTCAGATGATGAGAGGAATGAATGCATGTGTTCATGCTCATGAGAATAACCTCTGTAATGTGCAGGGCATACACAGATGGCTCTTGGTCATGGAATCAGTAATCATTCTAGAGAAAATGAAAAGTATTGCCTGAGGCCCTCCCAGTCAGCAGCTTCAAAGAAAGTGCGACAGACACTGCAACTTGGTAGGGTCTGCAGGCCCTGCTGTAGCAATAGGATAGGTTAAGGTGTTAAAGTTGTGATCAGGGGAGCCTAATGGAGCAAATAGATCAGCAGAGTAAGCAGAAGGATTATTAGTAGGGAAAGGTTCAGGTTTGTTGGAACTCATTCTTAAGGTGGTCAGGGATACAGATTTGGTGCTGTAGAAGCTGCATTAGGTCACAAAGGATTAACCTCTCTGGTGTGTATAACATTCAGGAAATTCTGATCGGTAGATTGCGTCATACATTCCAAAAGAGCGGCATTAAATATCATGAACGTTTCGGTCATTTTATGTGTCTCTTGCATGCTTATACTTATGAGTGGGCTGCAAATCGCCAGTGTGGAATGTGAACTTTGTGTAACTAAAATATTATGTTTAGTTAGGTACAAGTGGGTCAAAACACATGATGAAAACATTATTATTATTATTTTTTTTTTCCGGTTTTCCCACACCACGGACATAGGAAATGATTAGGGCTGCCACAGCCTAATGGTTAAAAAGATAAAGGCTTGTTCATGAGGCTGTGTTATGTGTCTCATCTGAAGTGAAGGTGGTTGCATTTTGATCGAATTGTAAGTAGTGCGTATGTCATTATTGAGAGCGTTGTTTTTTCAGGCTTAGTGTTAGTGGTAAATGACTCATGTTTGCATAGTGGTTTATTAGTATGTTTGTTTTCTCCTTGGCTGGTATTCTTGTCGGTTAAGGAAGCTCCCTAACACCACCTCCTTAGCAGTGTATGTTTGGATACGGTCGGCTAATATAATTTTGTACATTATTTATGCAGAGTATGATGGTATTAGAATGATTTAAGTAACACAGAAGAGGACAGCAAGTTATAATAAGCAAAATAATTTAAGAAGAGATGTTAGGGAGCTTTTTTAACCCACAAGAATACCAGCCTTTGTAGGAAGGTGTGTGATGGTTGTTGGAAGTGATGGTGGCATGGGTCTTGGAAGTGCATGTATGTGATTTAGTGATACTGTTAAGTATTTTGTTGAGCCAGGAGGGTTCTGTGGAGTGACAAAGTATTGTTACAATGGCCTTCCAGTTTTCTGTTTTCTTTATACGGTACTAATTTTGTTGTTGAACTAATTTTTTAGTTCTTGAAGCTGTGTGACGGTATTGTGTGTGTGTACGTGTGTGTGTGTGGAAGAGGCAAGTTGTGTTTTTCGGTTGTGCTGTCTTATCAAGTGGGCAGTCTCTAGTGTAAAGTCTGGGTTGTAATGTCATCTGTTGCTTCATGGAATGTGGTGTTTGTCTGCATTGAGTATGATGTTGTTGAACTTTGTAGTTTTCCTGTTAATGATTGGGTATCCTTAAACTAAGGCAGATAAAAAAGAAGGATAGTCACTAGATTTGCCTTAAGCATAGACACTAGACCAGTAAATAGAGTTCAGTTGAGGATAACATTAAGCTCTGGAGTAAACACTTGAGAACAAGTAGATATCGGTGGATAGATGGAAAGACAGGCCATTTGATTTACCCCAAGCAGAAAGAATGATGTATAAGTAGATATAATAATTAAGCCCTACCTAGTACATGTAATGAAGTACAGGTGCATCATTTGCCGTCAGTCAAAGTCATCAGGTTGCAAGTAAGGGTGAATAATAAAGGTGAACTATCAACTGTTAGAGCCATAAATGTTTTAAAGTTGTTGGATACTCTGACTCATTTTGCATATTCAGACAGCTCAGAGCCTTCTGACAGATTCATAGTATACCACATAACTGTAACTTTCCTCAGCTGTGATTATTCTTTGCTTCTCTGCCCATGCCTTGTATATACTGTTTTCATGTTTTCCCAGTGTCATTCTTCATTTATTGATATGTACACTTCTACACCTTCCTATATTCTCCTATTTTCAGTTTTGAGTTCGTTCACTTCTGTTGGTACTCTTTGGTGTTTTATTCAGGCTAACTTCAAATAATTTTATTCACCAGAGAAATCCTGGCTATTTTAGGGTTGCAGACTACCTCAAATAACCCTTGTACTGCTAAGGACACAAATTGTATTCTATTCAGGCTAACATTAGATGAATTTGCTCAGCTGAGAAATATCCTGGCTCATAATTTGTTAACCCCTACACCGCGGGCATGTTTACCAATGTTTTGCGTGTGCCGCGGAGTTATTCGTGCTCCAACAGACTCTCAAAAAATATTTGCCAAAAATCAGTTATTAGTCCTAGAATATTAAAATTACATATTCTTATGGCTCATACCTTCAGCTTTCTCCTGGAATGTTTGTTGAGCCTTCGTCGGTTACCATAGGACTTGTGGAGACCTCTGAAGTTGGGTAACGAAGTCTCCACTTTACACTTCCCGACAACCCGTAATATGATTACCACGGCCAGAAACTGCTTTTGAAAGTCATTAGTCATCGACAATAATGGAAAAAAAAACTACTGTGTACTGAAATTGTCAGCATGGAGTGGTTGTGTACTTCTCACTTCTCAGATACACACAAATGCAGTGATCGTGAATAATAAAGAGTCAGCCAAGCAGTATAATTTGTATGACAGTATACAGTAATTCATAAGAACTGAACTCACATCATTATCTTACCTAACTATTCATGTCAACATGTAGTGTCTTCACATACCATAAGAGCTGAATTTTCTCGACCAAAAACTGTCAGTTCATAACAATGATCGGACACAAAGCTTTTTTTTGTTGTTGTTTTTCACACATTGCACCAAAGGCAGACACATGAATTTTACTAACTCATCATTTACTTTTTTTTTCCAATAAAGAAACTATCCACATCTTAAACACACCCGATTCACTTTATCTGTCTGATTGTTTGCATTTAAACTACACCACATGCCACTTCGTCCAACAACTTTACATTTTCCCTTCGAATAAATGCTTCTCTTGAGTTCACAGCACTTTCAGAGTACTTAGACATAGCTAAAGTTAGTTTGGAACCATGTGCTCAGAGTTCTGAGAGGAAATGAGGAGCAAGGAAATACACAAATAAATGCTTCTCATCACAGCAACGATCCACACAACATTGAGGCAGGCTGTGGCAGGTGGTATGGGACATGGGTCATGTGGATCGGGTCAGGTCAAGGAAGCCAAACAGTGACCGACAAAAGCATAATACAAGAGTTGTAAACAAACACAGTCATCTGGAAATCCAATACCTAAATGCACCCACTTCCCACACTGTTTCTCTCGTGCAATTGAGTGAAATAACTGTGCTATTAAGTACTTATAGGTTAAATTAAATGCCTGTGTTATTGTAAGATCATTGTTTCTTTTTGTCTTAAATTGCACTCTACTGCATTCTCACATTATGTGAGTGCTCAATATATACATATATATATGCAGTAAAAGTCCATTAATCCGAACACTGATAATCCAAAAATCCAAAAAAATCAAAATTTTTGAAGAAGGCTGACAAAAACTCCAAAAGTAAAAAAAAATCAAAATTCAAAAATTCAAAATGGGCACCAAATGTGCTGAAGTGTCACGGAAGGAAGCTTCAGTATACTTTGATAAACTGGTGCATCTCGTTGAACAAAATAATCATTACAATGGGGCTGAGGTGATCAATTTCCATATCTTGCGAAATGAGTTCTACAAGAAACGTGCGCAGACTGTCAGGCAGGCTGATATCCGTGACTGGCTGAAGTGCACGAGCACTGAGCAACCAGGCAGGTAAATCCACTGATGGTTTTGGGACAATTCGCCGTCAAGTCAATTCGCCTTCACAACAATAACAACAATTTGCCATCAGGACAATTCACACCCTGGACAATTCCCCGTCATTCTATAAATATACTTAATATTGATTAATTGATTCTTTAATAACTAATTTTCAGGGAGATCTGTCAGAGTCTATGTTCATTCAATAGCATGTGCTTTGGATATCATTTATAAGTTGCACTTTCAGACAATTAACTTGTTTCTACCTCGCTGTAGTTGACTATGAATTATATTCTAGCATCACCCATAGCTGTCTTCATTAATTTCCATTGGTACTACAACATCTTGGGTATATTTTAAAACAACTTTGAAGAGGTACAAGTATTCAAAAATTAGTGTACTTGCTAAATAAACTGATATGTAAATAAACGACGGGGATTTGTCCTGACGGGGAATCGTCCATATTTTGATGGCGAACTGTGCTTTTACAATACGTGCATATTATTATTAACCCTGGACTTACTCTCTCTAATTGGATGTACGGGCCTACAACTGCTGTTTTCAACACTACGCATTACTGGTGAGTTAAACAACACATAACATCTCTTAATTTACCAATTACAGCTCGTGTTTTCAAATGGCCAACCTCTTGTAATCTGGAACCTTTAACCCCTTAACCGCGGGGCGTCACTTTCGTGATGCTTGGGAGCAAGGGATCATACCGCGGGGCGTCGCTTTTGTGATTCTGTGTTATTTTGAATTCACCCGGGCTTCCAAGTGGGGGCTTGTATCATCTATCAGTACTGCCAATGTCCAACACTAGTCAGCACTCCTAATCTCATCTGTACTCCCATCCATTGTTGACAATTTAGCCATTTCTCCCCGTTTTTGACTCCCCTCCCTACCCCCCCTCCATTACCCTATCCTCTCGCCTGCCTGGCCGTGCTACGCTAAGTAAATCTTCCCTGGAATTTTTCACTGATTTCATCCATTGAAATAAGCCCTATGCCCTATTCTTATACCAAATAATATATACAAGAAAGAAGTAAGGTAAGTGAGAGTGCCATACACCTGGAATTTGCTAATTATCACCTGACAACACCTCACGTGCACTCGTTCGCTAATTTTCGCTGTTTATTTCCCCTTGAAATATGCCGTATAATCTATTTTCGTAATAAATATACATATAAGGAGGGAAGGGAGAAGCCTAAGTGATATTTACATTCACCTGGAACTACCTAATTTATAATGTATTGTCTAGATTTCCTGCCAATCATGTCACTGCTATATATAGCTGTTTCAAGAGGCTAACATTGGTAGTAATGAATTTCCCTAGGTAGGCCACCACCCCGGCCCACCCTTATCAGTTCACTCTCATCTTCTAACATGGAGGTACGTCAGTTCGTTCTTGCTAGCTTCAGGGACTTTTCACCCCCATGCAAAGGGCCCTGTGACCTTTATCCCCTACTAAACCTCGTGTGGAAAGAGGTAAAGGGCTGACAATTGATAAAAGAGTGACTACGATCTTTCTGTTGAGTAAAACAGTGCAAGTGGAATTGTAAATAATGTGTAAATAATGTGTAAACAGCAAGTGAAAGTAATGAATGTAAATATACGTGAACAGTGGAAAATAGTTTTATAAGTTACTTCAAGTGACAGTGCATAACACAGTGTAAATAAAATAGAAATGTAAATAACGTAAATAAAATAGAGAACGTAAATAGAAATGTAAATGAGTAGTATCATAAGAATACGAGTATATACCCTAGGAGTAATGAAAGTGGAAGTTTCACTCTAGCATGTCTGAATATTATGAGTTATGAGAGTGAAGATGAAAGTGACATTCACTCTCAATGCTAGTATACAGGACGAGAAAGTGAATGCTACGTATTTTACTGAAAGAAATTGAATCCCTACAGTGACAATAAACTACTACTACTGAAGGAAACTTATGGATAAAGACTGTAGATATATATAAGTGTTATATAGTAATAGAAATATAAAGTGTGAGGGGTTTTATGAATAATAAATGACAGAGTACCAAGAGCGAACTAGCGCAAGTGCGACGGTCAGACGCGCTCGTAATTTTCATTGCTTTCACAGTGTTTTTTTTTTTTGGTGTATGGATTCCAAACTACTTGAAAATCATAGAATAGTGTTTCTAAGGATAATATCAGGCTGTGGTAATCATATTACGGGGTGTCAGGAAGTGTAAAGTGGAGACTTCGTTACCCAACTTCAGAAGTCTCCACAAGTCCTATGGTAGTCGACGAAGGCTCAACAAACATCCCAGGATAAAGCTGAAGGTATGTGCCATAAGCATATATAATTATAATATTCTAGGACTAATAACTGATTTTTGGCAAATATTTTTAAAAAGTTAGTCGCAACACGTTTATCACTGCATGAGGTGCACGGACCGCCTCCGACATGCCTGCACTTAAAGGGTTAATTAAAGCCGCCTGAATGCCTTCGATAGCGTGTTTATATCAGATCCCGCCAACTGAACATGACGTCACCACACCAAACAAACTCATATGCATTCAGTTTAAAATCATAAATAGCAGTGAAAGCCTAACTTGAAGGGCTAAAACCTAACTGGGGTGCTTTGGCCCCAGGACCCCTTAGTGATTAACTTAGTGCAAACTAAGATGTGCATTACGTAACACTGGCGCCAAAACAGTATTGTGCATCAATAGCATTCGTTAATCATTGGCGCAGTCGTCACCAGGGCTGCCATTTGGTATTTTTCATTACCAAATGTGGGCCAATTTGGTAATGAAAAATTCGTTTGGTAATGAATCAGCATGATCCATCACCAAATGGATTTTTCACATGTATGAAGATATAGAGGTTGGAGACGGTGGATTGTTTGCTCTCTGATTAATCTGCTAGCCTACTTAGTGCAAGAATAAACAACATGCTGATTGTTATAAGGAGAGTGGTTATTTCCATTTGTATATAAAATTAGTGAAGAATAAATGCCTGCTTTAAGAATTTGTTAATGAAAAGTTAAATTTGATAATGAAAATCTAGGAGTTTGGTAATGTGGCTGAGTTCAGATCTAGCAACCTTGATCATCACCCAACCATGTGATGGCAAAATACTCACTCATATTGGTGAGCACATGACTGCACTTGACAGAGGTACTAGTAGGGGTCTTGGGTGGAGCCATGGTGGTGCTGTAGTAATCCATGATGCCAAACAGAAATACAGATGGATGAAGAGGCAAGTGATCAGCAGGGCAAAGCACAGGAGACAGGCAGCTCAGCCAGCCTGTCTGGCGGCGCGCGGTTTGAATTGTCGAAATGGCAGGGATAACCATGTCGAACAACGAAAAACGGTATAGATTTATAAATGTTGAAACAACGAATTGTAGAATAACAATCAGTCGAAAAACGAGGGTTGGATGTACTCTCTTAAGTCCATCCTTTTCTTAAACTTGCCAAACCAACCACTCAATGTCTTAAATCTGCCAAGGGGTCTGGAGAGCTTACTACATGCTACAGCATACAAGTGGCGGGCCATCCCCGTAATGTTAATGGAATCGATTGGTACTCCTTCTCTCTCCTTCCAGTTCCAGTACATAGCCAGGAACCTCTCCATCATCACAAGTGCAGGGTCAGACACTCGAATCATCTGGTCCATGTGAGATCCCCTGTAGGCCTGCGCAGTCTTCAGAATGGCGTCCTCAAGGATCATACGAATAGTTCATTCGTTGACCTGATATTTCTTGGCAGCCTCACAATTCCGTTCTCCTCTTCTTCCACTTGATCACATCAGCCTTCTGGTCCTGGGTCAGAGACTTTCGATGTCTTGGTGGGTCTCGGTATGACGCCATGGTCCAAAAAAAAAAAAAAAAAAAATCCATCCATCATCCTATCCTACGTTGCCCCATGAAGTGTGTAGGAGCCCGGGGCTAGGCAAGTTGGTCCAGACATTTAATATGAGAGTGACCAGCCTCACTCATCCCTGAGTGGCATTACATGAGCAATAAGCCCCAACCACTCCTTGGTTATAAACCTTCACCGGCTCAATCCGACTGGAGCGCTGTACTTACCCACTGAACCACCAGACGCTATAATTTGGTTATATAGTTACCACCCAGCACAGTAAATGGTTTCCATAAAAAACACACACACACACACACACACACACACACACACACACACCCACACACAGAAACAAGAGAGATACAGAGGAAGTGGGATATTTTTCTAGCCTTCTATAATTCGGGAGTGGAAAAATTTGTGCCAAGAGTAAGGGAGAAAGAAAACAGAAAAAGGGAGTGGTTTAATAGAAGGTGTATGATAGCAAAAAAAGAGAGAGACACGACATGGAACAATTGGAGAAAGAGAGGTAACAACAGAACAAAGGAAGAATATAAATGAAGTAGAAATGATTACACAAGAATACATAGAGAGGAAGAAAGGAATTTTGAAAAAGGTACAATAGACAAATGTAAGGATGAACCCAAACTGTTTTATAGATTTGTCAGTGGCAAACTGAAACAAAAGGAAGGAATTACCAAACTGAAAGTAGAAGGAGAGGTCTATAAAGATGCGGCAATGCAAGCAGAAATAATGAACAAACGTTTCCTGTCAGTTTTCACTAATGAAAGTGAGTTTGTGGAAGGCGAGGGAGTGACTAGAAATGTAGTGATAAAAGATATAAAAGTGGAAGTACAGGAAGTGTATAAATTACTGGAAACTCAAGATGTGAGGAAAGTCCCAGGACCAGATGGAATCTCTAATTGGCTACTGAAAGAATGCAGAAAACAACTGGCGGATAAGATTCATGGTTTAATTGTGTTCTCTGGAAGATGGGAAAGTGCCTCAAGAATGGAAGAGGGCAAATGTGTACCAATTTGTAAGGGAGGAAACAGGGAAAAAACCCTGAATTATAGACCAGTGTCCCTAACCAGCATGGTCGCAAAATTGTGCGAGAGAATTCTGAAATTTAGATGGATTTAATATCTGGAAGAGATTAATATTTTGGCTGAAAATCAGTTTGGATTTAGAAGTGGAAGGTCATGTGTTTCCAACTTGTTGAGTTTTTACTCAAGGGCGATTGACGTTCTACAGGAGAGAGATGGTTGGGAGGATTGTGTGTATTTAGATTTGGAGAAGGCCTTCGACAAGGTACCTCATAAGAGACTAATGTGGAAACTACAGCATATAGGAGGACTGAAGGGGAACTTCCTGGAATGGATGAGAGACTTTCTGAGAGACAGACAAATGAGGACAATAATAAAGGATAGGATGTCTAGATGGAGGGAAGTAACAAGTGGAGTCCTACAGGGTTCGGCGTTGGCGCCAGTAATATTCCTGATTTATGTAAATGATATGGTAGATGGAGTGAACAGTTATGCAAGTCTGTTTGCTGATGATGCAAAGATCTTGAGGAAGGTAGCGGTTGAGGGGGATTGTAAAATGCTGCAGAAGGATCTGGATAGGATACACGATTGGAGCCGAATGTGGGAAATGAAATTTAATGCAAAGAAATGTAAAATATTGGAAATGGGTAAAAGTACCAAGAGGCCATCATTGAATCATTTGATGGGTAATGAACCAATTACAAAAGCAAGAGAAGAGAAAGATTTGGGAGTGCTGATCCAGGACAGTTTGTCTCCTGAAAAACTCATTAACAAGGCAGTTAGAGAGGCATATAAACTGCTGACTAATATAAGAGTAGCTTTTCATTATATGGATGAGGAGATGATGAAAAAATTGATGGTGGCCATGATTCTCCCCAGGTTAGGATATGCAGCAGTAGTGTGGTCCCCACACACACAAAAAAAGATATAAACAAGATTGAGAGAATACAAAGAACAGCAACCAAGATGGTCCCCAGTCTGGCAGATCTGTCGTATTGAGAGAGGTTGGAAAAGCTGGATTTGCCTTCCCTAGAAGAAAGGAGAAAGAGAGGAGACATGATTGCAGTGTTCAGGACCATGGTGGGAGTAGATAAAATTGACAAAGAAGAGATGTTTTTATGGGATAAGAGAGTAGCAAGAGGACATGGAATGAAACTGAAGAAACCAAGCTGCTTGAAGGATATCAAGAAATATAGTTTTCCTTATGGATGTATAGACCTGTGGAATAGCCTGGACAAAGAGATCGTCCAGTCTAAAAACTGAAACG